>NC_081569.1:109087041-109107521 GCF_022355385.1 Mustela nigripes
TTTTTTTTTTTTTTTTTTTTTTTTTTTTTTTTTTTTTTAAAGATTTTTTTTTTTTTTTTTTTTTTTATTTATTTATTTGTAAGAGAGAGTGAGAGCGAGCACAGGCAGACAGAGTGGAAGGCAGAGTCAGAGGGAGAAGCAGGCTCCCCGCGGAGCAAGGAGCCCGATGTGGGACTCGATCCCAGGACGCTGGGACCATGACCTGAGCCGAAGGCAGCTGCTTAACCAACTGAGCCACCCAGGCGTCCCATCTTTTCAAAGAACCAGATCTTAGTTCCATGTATCATTTCTTTTACTTTTATTATTATTATTATTATTATTTTAAGATTTTATTTATTGTGGCTCCTGGATGACTCAGTCAGTTAAGTGTCTGCCTTCGGTTCAGGTCATGATCCCAGGGTGCTGGGATTGAGCCCCACACTGGGCTCTTTGCTAGGCAGGAAGTCTGCTTCTCCCTCTTCTGCTGTCCCTCCCCTGGCTCTTACTCACTGTACCTGTACCCCTGGGGATAAAAACATATGTTTATAAAGAATAAAAAATTTTTAAAAATTTTTTTTAATTTAAAAAAAGTCTATTTTGTCTAATACAAGTATGGTTTTACCAGTTTCTTTTTGTTTCCATTGCATGGAATATCTTTTTCCACCCCTTCCCTTTTTTTTTTTTTTTAATTTTATTTATTTGACAGACGCAGATCACAAGCAGGCAGAGAGGCAGGCAGAGAGAGAGGAGGAAGCAGGCTCCCCGCTGAGCAGAGAGCCCGATGCGGGACTCGATCCCAGGACCCTGAGATCATGACCTGAGCTGAAGGCAGTGGCTTTAACCCACTGAGCCACCCAGGCGCCCCAGCATCCCTTCCCTTTCAGTCTCTGTTTATTTTTACTTCTGAAGTGAGTTTCTTCTAAACAGTATATAGATGTGTCTTTTTATTTTATTTTATTTTTAAGATTTTATTTATTCATTTGAGAGAGAGACAGAGACAGAGAGAGGACAAGCAGGGGAGAGGCAGAGGGAGAGGGAGAAGCAGACTCTCCACAGAGCCGGGAGCCTGACATGGGGCTGGATCCCAGGACCTGAACATCATGACCTGAGCTGAAGACAGACACCCAACCATCTGAGCCATCCAAGTGCCCATGTTGTGTTTTTTTAATTCATTCAGCCATCCATTCATTTTGAGTGGAGAAGTTAGTCCATATATATTTAAAGTAATTATGGATAGGTGTATATTTATTGTCATTTGTTAATTTTTTTTCTGGCTGTTTTTATTGTTCCTCTCAGTTCCTTTCTTTGTCTCTTTCTTTCTTCCCTTCCGGTCTGAAACTTTCTTCAGTGTTATATTTAAATTACTTTCTCATTTTCTTTTGTGTATTTTCTATAAGTTTTTTGCCTTCTCTTTACTGTGAGGTTCATATATACTATCTTATGTATATAACATATTAAGTTGATAGTAACTTAAATATGAACACATTCTAAAACTCTACTTTTCAGTCACCCATAAAATGTTGGTTTTGATATCACATTTTACATTTTTTAATTTTATGTATCCTTTAACTAGGTGGTTTAGTTTTACTCTTTTTTACTTTTAACCTTCACATTAGCTTTATACATGGTTAATCCACTACCTTGTATATATTTGCCCTTTCCAATGAGACTTTTACTTTTATATGTTGTCTTGTATTAATTAGTGCTACTTCTTTTCAGATTAAAGAAGTCTCCTTAACATTTCTTATAAGGCTGATTTAGTAGTGAACTCCCTTTAGTTTTCACTTCTCTGGAAATCTCTGCATCTCACCTTCACTTCTGAATGATAACCTTGCTGGGTAGAGTATTCTTGGTTGGAAGTCTTTCCCTGACTTTGAATATGTTATGTTTCTTCCTTCTGGCCTGCAGTATTTCTGCTGGTACCTCTATAGGTTTTCATGTATAGTAACAATTTGTTTTTCTCTTGCTGCTTTTAAGAGTCTCTCTCTTTAACTTTTGTCATTTTAATTATACTTTTTCTGTGTATCATTTTTGGGTTCATTTTATTTGGAACTTTCTGGGCTCCCTGAACCTGGATGTTTCCTTTCATAGGAAGTTTTAGAGAAGTTTTCGGTTATTGTTTCTTCAAATATGTTTCTGCCCGTTTCTGTCTTCTCTTTCTGGACCCCAATAATGTGAATGTTATTTCACAGAAGTTTCTTAAGTTATCTGCATTGTTTCTTTTCTTTAAAGATTTTATTTATTTATTTGAGAATGAGAAAGTGAGAGAGAGCATGATGGAGAGAAGTCAGAGGGAGAAGCGAACTTCCTCGGAGCTGGGAGCCTGATGTGGGACTCAGTCGCAAGATTCCAGGACATGACCTGAGCTGAAGGCAGCCACTTAACCAACTGAACCACCCAGGCACACACATACCCCACCTTTTTTTCTTTTCCTTTCTTTTTCCTATTTGGAAAATAGGAAAAAAATTTTTCTAGATAAAAAAATAGGAAAAAATAGTTTCCAAATATTTCCTATTTGGAAAAAATAAGAAAAAATATTCTGGGTGGATTCCATTGCCTTTTCTTGCAGCTTACTGATTCATTCTACTTCATCCAGTTTGCTGTTGAACCCCTCTATTGAAGTATATTTTTTCAGTTCGGCTATTGTATTCTTTACCTTTGCAACTTCTGTTGGTACTTTGTAAATATTTTCTAGCTCCCTTTATTGAAGTTCTCCCTATGTTCATTCTTCTCCCAAGTTCATTTAGTTTTTATGGTCATTACTTTGAATTCTTTATAGCCTAGATTACTTATCTTTGTATTATTAAGGTCTTTTTCTGAGGTTTATGTTGTTCTTTCATTTGAAACATACTTTTTCATTTTGCTTGACTCTGTTTCTATGTATTAGACAAAAGAGCTACCTCTCTCAGTCTTGAAGGAGTGGCCTTGGTAGGTGATAAATATTCTAGTTTAACTTTGCCCTCATTCTTGCTTGTCTCTGAAACCTTTGTGATAGTCTAAACTGCCTGATTTATTCTAATGTCCTGTTGTTGAGGGTGTGCCAAGACTTGTCAGTGTTCCAAGGGGAGGAATCTCATTTTGCACCTAGTTTGAAGCATATTGAAAGCAAAGCCTTCAGGTAGCAGCTTTTTTTTTTCCCTTAAGATTTTATTTTTAAGTATTCTCTACATCTAACTTGGGACTCAAACTCACAACCCTATCAAGAGTCACATGCTCTACCAGCAGAACCAGCCAGGAACCCTGGTAGCAACTTTGAAAATATGCAAATATATATAGTACTGTCGGGCTGCAGTCATAATCCCTGCTGGCCTCAAGACCAGATCTGGAGGTACCCCCTGAGTGACAGTTGCAAAACTTGGGATTCCAAATGAGTGTATAAGCTTCCTTCTGGGAGGTCTTATTGAGCTGTTGTGAGGCCAAGGGAGTGTTGAGGATGGTGTCTCCCTGCTTACATTCCCTGGGTTACTCTGTAACCTCAGCAAGGCAGTCGGATAGTGCAAACACTGTGCACTCCCAGCTGTCTTAGCATGGCAGCAGGAGAGAGCCTGGATGTGCCTACTTAGACTCTAGATGTTTGGGAAGCCTAGAGTCTGTCCCTCAGGCTGCAACTCCAAACTAAATAAATGGGCCTTTTTCACAAGACTGGGGTTGTGTTTGAGTCTGCTGTTTATTAATTTTTATTTTAGGGAGAGAGTGTGCAAGCAAGGGGATGGACAAAGGAGGAGGGGAGAGAATTTCAAACAGACTCCATGCTGAGTGTAGAGCCTGATGCAGGGCTCCATAACATGACCTGAAATCACGACCTCGAGATCATGACCTGAGCTGAAACCAAGAGTCGGTCACTCAGCTGACTGACCCAACCAGATACCTCCAGTCCACGGTCTATGCAGTGCCCTTAGCAGGGAGGGAGGCATGGCTGGCCAAGAACTGTCTCTCTAATTGTTACATTCCTGTGGAGCTCAAATATGCCAGCCCCTTTGGCCACAAGGGCCAGCTGATCAAGGGCGGCCCCCGCTAGCACCCATAGTTTTAGCTAGATGGCTGGAGAGTATGGGGGTGTACTCACTGGCATTGGAAAGGCAGCAAGAAAATGTCTTGACTGCACACATCTGCGAGCTTCAGGAATACACTGGGAGAATACTCTGTGTGCCTGTACCGGCTTTAACCTGGGAGCAGGACAATGCCACAGCAGTTCGTGTCTGCCCACCCTGGCTAGGGACCATGGGAGTGCTGCAGCCACCTGCACTCTGTAACCTCAGCAAGGCAGTCGGATAGTGCAACCACTGTGCATGCCCAGCTGTCTTAGCATGGCAGCAGGAGAGAGCCACGTGGGAGGTTGCCCACCTGCGCTGGTAGGATAGGTGGAAAGTGCAAAAGTGGCATCTGCCAACACCTCCATCTCTGGGGAGGGTTTCAGCTGTTCCCTGCCCCTCAAGCAGATGCTTTTATGTTAGCAAATGAATCTCCTTCACATACAGACCTAGGCACTTTTCAAACTGCTATTTTTTCCCTGAGTACAATGGCAAGTGAGACCGCATGAGGGCCCTTTAAAAGGATAATTTCAGTTCCATATAGGACTTTGGGTCCCTTGAACATCAGCCCTGTTTGTTTTCTAAGCCAGATGCTTTGGAGGCTCATCTCTCTGGTGCAGATCCCAAGGGTTGAGGTGCCTGATGGATAATACAAACACTCCTCTGGAAGAAGTACCAGGTGGGTGAGATCCCTCCCTACTGTGTGTCACTGAGCTGGGAATAAGGTTTTTGGCAAGACTGTCTCTACCTCTCCTACCTGTCCCATTGTGGGTTTTTTTTTTTTTTTTGGTTTTTTAATCCTTTTTTGGAGGGAGAAGCAGATCATTTAATTTTCAGATCTTTTTCAGAGAGAAATGATCCATATGTAGCAGCAGATTTGGTGTTTTGAAGAAAAGAAGTGAGTTCGGGATCTTCCTCTGCTGCCATCTTGCCATACTTGGTATATTTTCAAATGCAGGTTTTTGAAAGTACAGTAGAATGAACAACCTATCTTGGAGGGGGCAATTTTTTTTTCATTGTGGCCCAAAATACATAACATAGGGGTTCCTGGGTGGCTCAGCCAGTTGAGTGTCTGCCTTCAGCTCAGGTCATGATCCCAGGGTCCTGGGATCAAGCCCTGCATCTGACTTTGCACTTGGTGGGGAACCTGCTTCTCCTTCTCCCTTAGCCCTGCTTGTGCTCTCTCTCTCTTCAAATAGATAAATAAAAATTTTTTAAAAATATACACAATATAAGATTTGTCATCTTAACCTTTTAAAACATACCTTTTTTGTATGTGGATATTCAAGGACTTTGAAGATATTTAAGATCAGGATGGGAGATGGACTCAGAGTTACATTGTTGGAAGGGGGTTAGAAGCCATTTTTAGAGTCATGCAATATATTAATCTTATAAATTTTTTTTTAGGATTTTACTTATTTATTTGACAGAGATCACAAGTAGGCAGAGAGACAGGCAGAGAGAGACAAGGAAGCGGGCTCTCTGCTCAGCAGAGAGCCCAATGCGGGGCTCAATCCCAGGACCTTGGGATCATGACCTGAGCCAAAGGCAGAGGCTTTATTTAACCCACTGAGCCACCCAGGTACCCCTTATATTATAAATTAAACACCAATGTTTTAAGCACCAATGTCATTAAGACCATCTCTTGCTTTCCATAGGCACACGTTCAAAGAGCCATTGCGGGTGTGATCAAGAGCTGTCATCAGGGCTGCCGGGTGACTCCGTCAGTTAAATGTTTGCCTTCAGCTCAAGTCATGATCCCCAGGTCCGGGGATTGAGTCCCACTTCAGGCTTCTGGCTCAACAGGGATCCTGCTTCTCCCTCTGCCTGCCACTCCCCGTACTTGTGCGCCCCCCCCCCCCCCCCCCCCCCCACACACACACATAAATAAATAAGGCTGTCATCGTTCTTGTGGGCTCTCAGATTGGACAACTGGGGATTTTCTTTTGAATTTCCCTCCTCTGAATTCTGTCACTCATTCCTCTTGGTTTCCTACTGCCACAACTCTAAGCCAAGTTCAGCTGACAAGGAAGGAGCATTCTAGGAAATGGTCGAGGATCTGTTTATGTTATAAAGTACAGTTTCAAAGTTACAGTTGAATCCATACGAGAAACCTGTAACGACCACTTCAAGTATGATGATTTCTGTGTTTGCTTTTTAGATCCATAATACTCGGTTCCTCCTTTAGCAATCCAGTGTGATTTTTTAAAAATTAATTTATTTATTTGAGAGAGAGACACACAGTGAGAGAGGAAACACAAACAGGGGGAGTAGGAGAGGGAGAGATAGGCTCCCCAGCTGAGCAGGGACCCCAACCCCAGGACTCGATCCCAGGACCCCTGGGATCAGGACCTGAGCCAAAGGCAGCCACTTAATGACTGAGCCCCCCATGTGGCTCAGTGTGATTTTCAGTGGGAAGAAGAATGCAGCCTCCACTCCAAGCAGGCTTGACTTTTATTCAAAGATCACCTATGTCACAAACTCAAAACCTCTTTCCTTTACCTGAAATGCTGCTGTTCTTTCCTTCTATCTAGCTATATAATGCCTGTAATCAAGGTTCATGTCTTTCATCAAGATGTCTTTCATCAAGATGACTTGGGAGTCATCTCTCTTCAATGGCTGTAGCTTTAACTTCTAATATCAGAAACATAGTAGCCATATTTCTTCCTTTAACCAAAGCTAGTTAGAAGGAAAAAGAAAGGGAAGCTGCTACACAGATAGCAACAGAAACAAATGATTTTGAAAACTCTTTAACAAGGTTCAAGCCCACTCTTTCCAGTTGTTCCTAAAGGCTACCTCCGCAGCCTTACCTTTGTAATCATGGACTGTTGAGTCCTTCCGTGGGTTTAATGAACCAATAAATTCCCCTTTCTATTTAAGTGTGTTTGAGGTGGACTTCTGTTATTTTCAAATAAAATACAATCACATAGGTGGCTGAGGCAGAATTAGAATCAGAAGCCAGATTTGTTTGCTGATCTACAACTTTGCTCACAAACGGTGCTGTTTGCTGATCTACAACTTTGCTCACAAACGGTGCTGTTGTTCCTATGCTGATCTCCTAATTCTGTTTTTTTTTTTTTTTTTTTTTTTAATCTCTGCTAATGTACTGCGAAGAGCAGAGTGGACACAAAGTGAGAGTTGATGGGTTACTATGAGTATGTGCAGTTCACTGTGTCACCTGGAGCTAGGTTTAAAGCCTGGATCTGCCCCCGACTTCCTCTGTGATCTTTCACAAGTAAATCACTTATAATCTCAGAGGCATAAATCTTCCTTGAAAAATGGGAAGAATAGCAGTCATGTCTACCTTATAGGATTATGGAAAGACTAAAATGACATTATATAGGCAGGAATTTTTTTTTAAGGTTTCATTTATTTTTTCGAGAGAGAACAAAAGTGAGATCATAGAGGGAGAGGGGAGGCGGACACTTGGCTGAGCAGAGAGCCTGATGTGGGGCTTGATCCCAGGACTCTGGGATTGTCCTAAGATTGTCTTGGATTGTCCTAGGATCAGGACCTGAGCCGAAGGCAGATGCTTAACCGATTCAGCTGTCCGGGCACCCTATAGGTAAGAAATGTTTAAGTTATAAAGTGAATTAACAACCACAAACATATAATTGTAGTAGTTATAGAAAATTGGACTGAGGGTGTGCGGAGGACAAAATATGCCTTGGAACTTTTATTTAAAGAACTAAGTATGATCTCTTACTATCATCTTAACATCATCATTCAAATATCCGTCGTGATCTCCAACTCAGCATATTCAGACAGAACACACTGTCTTCGTCATACCTCTCCCAACATTCGCCACTCCCTCGAATCTGTTCTCCACACTTTCACAACTGCTTTCTGAAAGGCAAACTTGATCCCAGTTCTGCCCCTGCTTAAAATCCTCCAGTTTTTCCCTATTGCCTTGAGGATAAAATTCAAATTTTACTTTGGCATTCATGACAAACTAAATTTACGTTGTCCAGGATAGGATAGATGAGGAAAAACAGGTGACTGAGGTCTAATTTCTTCAGAACTTTGATTTCACAGAGCCTGGTTCACATCCTACCTGGCTTTTTTTTTTTCTTTTTCTTCTCCCTCCCCACCTCCTGGCCAGCCCTGTGATCTACGAAAGCTGAGGGACTTTGATGGGCAGAGTGAGGGAAGCCAGGTGTTTTTCAGGCCTCACATAGACAATCTTCATCACCCTGCCCCTGCTTGTCTCTTCTACCACTGCCCAGATACCCTCATTCCTCAGTCACTTATTCTTAAATGAAGCTCCCTGAAATAGTCTGAGCTCCGGCATACCTCTGTTTCCCTCCATATTATTCCTTTCTGTCTTGAACTCACTTCTTCCATTTCTTACCTGACTGAATCCTTCAAGACCATGACTTAATTGCAGACAGGAACAATACCCTTGATTTCTACATCCCTAGCACCTAAATGCGTACTGAATAACCGCATGACCAACATAAATGAATGGGGTTTGGGGATCTATTCCTACAGAACTCCCCTAACAAGTTATTGAAACTTAAAGAGATTGTTAAGATGTTTATGAACTTGATCACTTGGCTTTGGCTTATTCTCAATGCAGCTGTAGGTTATATGATATCATTTTCTTATCTGCTCCTTATACACATCGTTGAGACCTGATGATCCTTAGAGATGTTATATTTTCTGGAAGAACCAGTGTGTCCAGTATCTACTTGGTAATACATTCTTTGTAATTACTTGACTAAATGATCACTGACAGGCATGAAGAAAGTGAAGCTTTTCCAGTTTTCATAATAAAGGTAGCAGTTATTGGCTCTTTTTACACAACATGTACTATCTGATGTGTTTTACAGGTAGTAACCAATTTAATCCTCTCAAAAGCCCTGTAAAGTCAGTCTTTCTATGTTCATATTCCACATGAAAAACTGGGGCACAGAAACATGGAATATGCTCAAGGTCGCAGAGCTAGTAAGTAGAAGAGCCTACTTTCAGATGTCAGAAATGTTCAGATGTTCAGCCTACTTTCAGATGTTCAGAACCCATACTCTGAACACATTATTCTATCTTACCTCCCAAGAACTCTTAAAACTGTCAGATCATCTTTGCTGTTCTCTTATTACCATCATATTTAGGAGATTCTGTATTCTGCTTTTCAGTAAACAACAGTCAATTGACTTCTAATCCTGAGCCTCTCATGTTATATTTAGTTGATAATTAGATATAATAAACATATGTTACATAAAATGCCACATGCAGCCACAAAGGAAATAGAATAATTTTAAAATTATTTTAAATTTTAATTAAAAGAATGAATATTGGACTGTGTGGGTGGCTCAGTAAGTTAATTGTCTGACTTCTGGTTTCAGCTTAGGTCATAATCCTGCATCAGGCTCTACACTGAGCATGGAGTCTGCTTCAGATTCTCTCTCCATCTCCTTCCCTCTCTCTCTCTCTCCCAAATAAATAAATACAATTAAAAAAAAAAAAGAGAGAATATTGAGTGCCTTTCAAGTGTGAAGCATTAGACTAAGGGCCAGAAAATACACAAAGGAATAAAACACTGTGTTGACCTCAAAGAATAAATGATCTAGGACAGATTTTAAAATGTATACAACTTGCTGTAATTTAACAAAAAAAAAACCCCTATTTTTAATGCTTTAAGGAAGGTACAGACACTGTTAGGGGAATAATAATGCAGAGATTAATTCCCAGACAGGGAAGGAATGGTATTTGTGTTGGACAGAAACTGAGGAGGGGGAATTTGGAGGGAAAATATCTGAGGTACAGAAAAAGTAAATGGGCAAGCACAACAAGACTGGAGAAAGAAAAAAACCTTTCAAAAGGGTTAGAAGATTTAGAAGGCTTCATGGGAGGAAGAGGTGAGATTAGACCTCATTGTGGAAAGACTTAAATGCTAACCTAAGGAATGTGGACTTTATTCTTAGGTAACAGAGAGCAAAAAAGAAAAAAAAAAAAAAACCACCAAAACAACAACAACAAAGAATGCAAAAGAATGCTGAGATTGGAGGAACAATCTTTAGGAAGATGAACTTACCGGCAATGTGAGAAGGTAAATAAAACTGGAGGCTGAGGAGACTAGTTCATAATGGGCAAGGATGAGGTTAATAAGGGCATGAACAAGAGCAGCGGCAACGTGAGGAAAGGAGATGGCAGGTGCGAGATACTCAGAGAGTATCTGTCTAGAATGAAATAATGGGAAATCAGTTTAAGAAATGACATATTCAAAGACAGTGTCAAATGAAAAATCTGAAAAAAAGTATCCAGTGTGAATGGGGCCACTGTAATAAGGAGAACCCTCTGACCATGAGGACTGCAAGTATCTCAGAAGCTGGGCAAAAGGGGTTTTCTTTTATAGAGACAGGTGAACAAAGTTAGCACGAACCAGGTGTGGGGACAGGAGATGGAAGTGTCATCTACACAACAGTAGATGAGACAATGTTTTACCCCAACGCCAGTCTCTTGCCAGGCAGCTGCCGACAAGGAAGGGCAGTGTGCTGACTCAGGCTCAGGGTGGGCCAAAGTTCAGGGACCTGGGGAAGGAAAGCAGCTTAAGGGAGGTGTAGTTACTGTCATTTTGTTCCTGTTGATCAGTAAGGACAACAGTAGTTCAGCCAGTCACTTACAAGACAAAAGAATGGGAATTTGGAGGGTCTGTGTCTTCACTGTCAGAGGTAAACAAGGCAGGCATCGTCACCTGAGGCTCCTGGGGAAGGGTGGTTCCTTGGAGGAAGCTCTTTTCAAAAAAGGGTGAGGGGATTTCTTAACCTTCAGGTAAAGTTCTACATTATCAAATAAAATAAGGAGGCATTACTTTATACTGAGACTCCCACTGAGGAGTAAAAGTGTTAGCATTCTTTGACCTAAACCTACCTATTTGTGTTTCATTTCAACACCTAGTGGTCGTCCACTCTGATACAGCCACGTCCAGTAACAGGACAGACTCCGGGGCAGGTTTCCCTGGCTAGCTGAAAGGAGAGCATTCCTTTTGAAACTTTTCAGGACCCAAAAGGGCATAAAATGGAAATCCTATTCAGATATCTTTCAGTTCGCAAAAATGGTACTGTTATGGGTCTTTCATATAAGCAAAGTGGCATAATGCAGACTTTCAAAAAGTGGGAGATACCTATTTTTTAAGACTTTATTTATTTATTTTAGTGGGGGAGGAAGAGGGGAAGGGTCAGAGGTGGGGGTAGAGAGAAAATTAAGCAGGCTCTACAGTGGAGATCATGCCAAAACCAAGAGTTGGACGCTTAACCAACTGAGCCACCCTGGGGCTCTGAGATACCAACTTTTAAAATTTATTTGGAGCATGGTCATGCCATTGGTTTCAAAGGTTAATGTCCTAGGCTAGTCAGTAAGAGTAAAAGTGGTTGACAGATACTAAAATTGTTGCTGTAAGGTAAACTGCAAATGACAGATCTTGGGCTTTGAACTTGCAGTTTGAACACTGCAGTTTTGATTGTTGCCAGTTCAGGGATAATAGGAAAAGTCAGAATGAAGTTTGTCAGAGTTTATGGACTGTTGATATGCAGGTACCTAAGGTTATAATTATATCTGACAGTGCTCTATTTATAGTATATACTTATAATATACCTATGAGCAAGGTTCTCTTGCAAGTGGCAGAAACCTAACTTAAACTAACATAAAAGGTCAACTGCTGCTAGATTCAGAGTCTCAGACGATGTCATTGGAATACTGTCATACACTCGCTCTCAGCCTTGCCTTCTTGCTCTTTTTGCCTTTATTCTCACATAGGCTTTCTCTAAGCACTCAGATAGGCAGCTGGCAGAGTTGGCCATCTGCACCTTTAAGCTTATATTTCCTCAAAGCTGAAGATTTCTTCAACATTATTAGCAAATGTCCCAAAGAGGACTGTGACTGACCCTGCTGGTTCCCTCCACATGGCCAATCCCTGTTGCCATGGATATATGGGATCTAGCTAGGTCTGTACCACCTGTTTACTCCTAAAGTGATGGTGGTGGTATATGCCAAGTGCATGCTTGGTGGAAAGGGTGTATGGAATCAGCCCTGTCTGTGGAGTATGGATTCTCCACAAGAATACAGGGGGAAGATGTGTACTGGCCAGGACTGTAGCTATCATAATTCACTACTGATAAGAGTGGCCGTTTAAGTCCAGCATCTTGCATGTCTTTTGTTTGCTTGTTTTTAAAGATTTTGTTTTTAAGTAATCTCTACACCTGGGGTGCCTGAGTAGCTCAGTTGTTAAGCATCTGCCTTTGGCTCGGGTCATAATCCCAGGGTCCTGGGATCGAGCCCAGCATCCGGATCCCTGCTTGGTGGGAAGCCTGCTTCTCCCTCTCCCACTCCCCCTACTTGTATTCCCTCTCTCACTGTGTCTCTGTCAAATAAATAAATAAATAAATAAATAAATAAACAAATGAACAAATAAATAAATAACAATCTCTACATCTAACATGGGGTCTGAATTTACAATCCTGAGATCAAGAGTTGCACACTCTACCGACTGAGCCAGCCAGTGCCCTCATCTTGCATTTGTTACTCACAAAAATAATTTCAAATCCTCAATAGACACTGCTTATTTTCAAATTCTTAAACTTTGGAATTATCTTTCCAAGAAATTATTGTCCTTCTTATGACATATAAAACATTTTGGTGTGTGGCTCTAGTGAGCACTCAACAATGTTTCGTTCAACAGTCAGCCTTATTAACAGAATTTCTCAAGAAAGTCATGTATTGCAGCAGTACATAATACAAAGTGCTATGATTTATGCAAAATGTTTCACATTTTTTTCTTTAAAAAAAATTTATTTGAGAGACAGAGCATAAGCAACAGAGAGGGGCAAGGGAAGAAGGGGACTGCCTGCTGACCATGGACCCCCAACTCAGGGCCCTATCACAAGACCCCAAGGTCATGACCCAAGCAGAAGTCAGATGCCTAACCAACTGAGTGACCCAGACACCCCTCACAAACTTTCTGATCAATGTCTCTGCAACTTCAATACTCAAGCTTTTTTTTAATTGGTTTTATTGATTGTTTAAGACTAATTATTCTGCTTTGCTTAAGGCAGGTATTGTTGCCCAGGATACCAAATAGGACCCAAGTATTTCTGACTAGATTTTGGAGATCATTTAGAGACAGTTTCATCTATTAACTCCCTGGTTTTCTTCCCGGTTTCCATTTTGAGTTGTAAACCATTAAATTCTTTTATTCTCTACCTCCCATGAGATTCTTTTTTTTTTTTTTTTAAGATTTTATTTATTTTTTTACAGAGAGAGATCACAAGCAGGCAGGGAGGCAGGCAGAGAGACTAGGAAGCAGGCTCTCTGCAGAGCAGAGAGCCCGATGGGGGGGCCGATCCCATTATGTTGGGATCATGACCTGAGCCGAAGGCAGAGGTCCCAACCCACTGAGCCACCCAGGTGCCCCCTCCCATGAGATTCTGAGCCTGGTCATTATACTTACAGAATTTGATTTCCCATGTATGTTGTGTTGAAGGTGGTTAGGAGATAAACCTTAGAGACAAATAGAAGTGGGTTTAATTCCTAGTTCTGTTATTTGCTAGAGATGTGATCTTGGAACAGGTAATAATGCTTATTACCTCAAAGGGTTTTTGTGGAGAAAAAAAAGAGGTTATTTATGGAAAAAGCTTAACACAGTGCCTGGCAGATAGGAAACAATGACCTCAGGGTCATTGTGAGATGGAGCCCCATATTCAGCTCTGTGCTGGGTGTGGAGTCTGCTTAAGTTTCTCTCTCCCTCTGCCCCTACCCCCTGCTTGCTCTTGCTCTCTCTCCCTCTCTAAAATAAATAAATCTTTAAAAGAAATTATAATGATTGATCCTCTTCCATTTGCAACATGCTAACATTGATGTTTCTCTCTCTTTTTTGGAGTTTTCATTGTAGCATTATTATTATTATTATTTTTTAAGATTTTATTCATTTGGGGGCACCTGGGTGGTTCAGTGGGTTAAGCCTCTGTCTTCGGCTCAGGGTCCTGGGATCAAGTCCCGCATTGGGCTCTCTGCTCAGCCGGGAGTTGGCTTCCCTCTCTCTCTCTCCCTGCCTCTCTGCCTACTTGTGATCTCTGTCAAATAAGTTAAATCTTAAAAAAAAAAAAAAAATTATTCATTTGACAGAGAGAGAACACAAGCAGAGGGAGAAACAGGCTGTAGAAGAGGGAGAAGCAGACTCCCCACTGAGCACAGAGCCTGATCCAGGGCTCAAACACAGGATTCTGAGATCGTGACATGAGCAGAAGGCAGATTCATAATTGATTGATCCACCTGGGCACCCTAAAATGAAAATTTTAAATACACAAAAAGCATTAATTGCCCTGTCTAGTAATTTTTTGTAATTTTTGTTTAACGACAGATAATCCTGCTGCTCCTCATTCTAGTGACTTTTCTATTAACTTTTTATTTTAGCTCTTCTATTTCCTCACATCCCTTTTTCTAGATAGATTCCTGTCTTTTGGTCACTGAAAGAAAATTTATTTGAATAATGAAAGATTCTAAAATAACTCAATACGTCACTTGAAAAACTGGTTTGGAAAGTAAAATGAATTTGTCAAGTCAGTTTCTTTTAGAGCTGGTATCTAAAATTGGCAGTTATGAAGTACATGATACATCAAGAGACAGCTTGTCTATAAAACATATATGCAACTGTAACTGAAATTCTAGAAATTTACAGCCCAAGGAACCCTAAGTTGGATTCCCTTGTCATTGTTGCACTGTGTCTCATGGCATTTTTATGAAAAAAATAGAAAAGGTGAAGAAAGGCATACTATGAAAATAAAAGAAACATAAAAATTAGAAATATTTTATTGCAACACTGAAGAATGAATAATGTTGTTAATGGGAGCTGTGTAATAAACTTTGTATATTGAATTGATTAGATAAGTACTTTAAATTTGAGAAATACCACTCCCAAATCTATATTACATCATGTTAATACATTTTTTTTGGTCAGCAATTTTAAACAGATAAATAGCTAAAGGTGCCAGGTATTACTGTAATAGTCTTATCAACCTAAGTCTATTATTAAAACAGTTTAAAAAAAAACAAACAGTAAATTAATTAATTACTTAAAATAGTTTTTTTTTAATTTTTTTTTTTTAAGATTTTATTTATTTGTCAGAGAGAGGGAAAGAGAGCGAGCACAGGCAGACAGAATGGCAGGCAGAGGCAGAGGGAGAAGCAGGCTCCCTGCCGAGCAAGGAGCCCAATGTGGGACTCTATCCCAGGACGCTGGGATCATGACCTGAGCTGAAGGCAGCTGCTTAACCAACTGAGCCACCCAGGCGTCCCCATGTTCCTTATTGTTAAGAGTCTCTTATGTTTGCTTCTGGATATTACTAGAATATCTAAACATCGAAAATGTTGGAAATAGTAAAGGATGCAAAATTTAGTCCTGTCTCTGGTCACTGAAATTTGGTCCTAGTGGACTGAAAACAAACACTTTTTTAAAGTTGTGCTTCATCAAAGAACCTCATATTTAGGCGTAGGACTCTACCATGATGCATATTAAAAATCAGTGGACTGAGATATTAACTGAATCCCACACCTATTCAAAGATTTACCCATTAAATGCTTGTTTTCCTCATCTCATTTAGCCGAAAGCCTAAAGATTAATTCACTTCAGCTGTTCTTGGCAAGTATTTGTTTTCAGTAATTAGGGCAGATGACCAAAGAAAGGAATACATGGCTTAAAGAAGGATTAGAGTGGTGGAAATTGTCTCATGTTTCAAAGAGTGCCTTTGATCTCTTTTATTTTTTTATAGCTTAAGCTGCTTATTTTGTTTGACATGTTTTTTTCAGTGACTGCTGTTGGTAGCACCTCTTTGTTTGGGATATCTGCTTTTATTTTCTTTCACTGACTTTCACTGGCTTTACTTCATTTGTAACTCCAGCCTTTCCTTGACCTTCAACCAAACCTGGTTTTTGATGTATTCTTTCTGTTTTTCACAAAGACTAATGTGGTGTGGTTTTTTGTTTTGTTTTTTAAATAGAAATTCTAGCCAACAGCTTGAGGGTACTGGTAGAAGAAATACAGTTGTGATAACTTAATGGTTACATTCGTTGTGTATTCAGACCTCCTGGAAAGTGGTTCCTTTGGTAGATGCCTCTGGGTTAATAGATCTGAAAGAATCTCCTTGGCATGTGAGTGTGTGTGTGTGTGTGTGTGTGACTATATATATACCATATGCAAAGAAATATATCATAGAAACAGAAATATAGATGTGAAGTAAGATCTTCACACAAAGAAAACACACATCTAATTAATGCCATCGTAGTATAGAGTATCTTGCCTGACTGATTCGTATATGTTTTTGGCTTGTCTCATAAAGCCATCTAGCATGGATTCACTGGAAATGTCATCAGCACAATTCTTCTTATATATTAGCTTTGTTATTTCAATATTTATGAGGGCATATACATCAAAATAGGTTGTTTTGCTTTTTATTTATGAATCATATATTCAAACATTTTTATACCTTATGAACTTAATCATAAGAACAGATAAATCCCCTGCATTTTTCATGATTTCTTCTATGTAAAAAAAGCAGATTGAAAAAGATTTTTAAAAAAGGTGCCTAGGTGGCTCAGTAGTTAAGCATCCACTCTTTATTTCTCCGGAGAGCATGATCTCAGGGTTGAGTCATGGTGAATCAAGCCCTGCATCAAGTCCACGCTGGTTGTGGAGCCAGCTTAAGATTCTCTCTATCCTTTCCGCCAATCCCCGTCACTCACTCTTTTTCTCTCTCTCTTAAAAAAAAAAATAATAATAATAATAAGTCATCTGGGAGACTCAGTTGGTTATGCAACTGTCTTCTGCTCAAGTCATGATCCTGGAGTCCTGTGATTGAGTCCCGCATTTGGCTCTCTGCTCAGCAGGGAGTCTGCTTCTCCCTCTGACCCTCCTCCTCTCATGCTCTCTCTCTCAAATAAATAAATAAATAAAATCTTTTTTAAAAGTTAAAAAAAAATACATAAAATAACATTGGATGTCTTGGGGGATTTTTCCTTCATTTTATTTTATGTCATTTTAAAATATTCTATAATTATCTTCACAATTTACAAAAAATAAGTAACATATTAATTTAGCATTTTTATAGAACTCTATGGTAAATTTTTTTAAAGTAGGCTCCACACCCAATGTGGGGCTTGAACTCATGACTCTGAGATCAAGAATCCCATGCTCCACCGACTGAGCCAGCCAAGTACCACTGGAGATTTTTAGTGTATATGATGACAATGGTAAAGATTTCCGGTCCAAATGCACTAATTTAACATTTTATATCTAGCTGTGCATTTCAGTTTCTTCCTTTTGAAAAAGAATATCCCACAGCATTCTCAAAAGATGATCAAAATGTCCTGAATCAGAGTGAACCAACTTTAAAATACTCTCCAAACATTTTTCTATAATATTTATTTCTACATTATATAAGTGTATTGCCGTAGTAATATATAATATATATTATTTTTAATGTGTTTTTAAACATGAAGTAAAAAATAGAAATAGACATGTGATCGTTTCTCCTGATATCCCAGGGGGCTATCTTGTGTAGTCCTGAAGGACATACAACAGACTTCGGAGACCATTACATTAGAAAATTAAAAAGTCAAATAATTTAGGATTTTACATTTATTTACATTCTGTATTCCTTTCCATTATTTAAAAAAATAGATTTGAAAGTAAATAGTAGAAGGAAAAGGAGAACTAAATTGTTGTATGCCTTTGGTGGTAGATTTTACTTTTTTTTTTTTTTTTTTAAATGACAGAGAGAGATAGCAAGAGAGGGAACACAAGCATGGGGGAGCTGGAGAGGGAGAAGCAGCTTCCTGCCAAGCAGGAGCCCGATATGGGGCTCAATCCCAGGATGCTGGGATCATGACCAACACTGAAGGCAGATGCTTAACAAACTGAGACACCGAGGCACTCCTTACATTTATTTTTTGAAGATTATGTTTACTCTTTAGGTTCGAAATTTGATATTTGCTGCTTAAAATTATGTTTTATGGAATTGTTGGGGAGGAAGAAATTTTTCTCTATTCAGGATTCTTCTAGCTGAACTAAGGATTAAATTTACATGAGATCAATTAACAGGAGAAAATCAATTTTAGTGTCCTACTTGCAATGAATCCACATGGACATGGAATTTCAAAGACAGGCAACAGGAGGTTTCTTTTTTTTCTTTTTTTAAGATTTTATTTATGTATTTGACAGACAGAGATCACAAGTAGGCAGAGAGGCAGGCAGAGAGAGAGGAGGAAGCAAGCTCTGCTGAGCAGAGAGCCCAATGTGGGGCTCGAGAGGCTCAACCCACTGAGCCACTCAGGTGCCCCGGCAACAGGAGGTTTATGTGACATTCTGAGCTAAGGAAAGGGGTAGGGGCATAAGGATACAAAGGAGAGGAGGACCATTAGCAGAAAGGTGAGAAATGTTTGGTAAACAAAGGTTGCTCTTTTAATAGCTGTCTTCCTAGTAAAGGCTTTCCTTTCTAATGTAAATTTAGGCAGTTCAGGGGGAGGTAAAGAGCTGTTCCTGAATCTGCTGGGTTTTGATTGCCTTTTTTTTTTTAAGACTTTATTTATTTATTTGACAGAGAGATCACAAATAACCAGAGAGGCAGGCAGAGAGAAAGGGGGAAGAAGGCTACCCGCAGAGCAGAGAGCCAGATGCAGGACTCTATCCCAACACCCTGAGATCATGACCTGAGCCTAAGGCAGAGGCTTTAACCCCCTGAGCCACAGTTGCTTTTAACTCAAGCTAATCTTCATGGCAAAGTAGCCCTCCTTGGAGCTGCCTGACCTTGGCCCCTACAGTTCCTTCTTTTTGGAAATTCCCACTGTAAGGGCCTATTTAGCCAGAGCGGCCCCACCTCAATTGAACAGCCATTTTGTTGTTTATGCAGTAAAACTTAAATTGACCCTGTCTCCCCCCCCATTCCCAGGGGAAACTTATTTAAAAGCAAGTCCAGGAAACCAGTCCCAGGTAACAGAGCCCAGATAGAAGGGTGCATCAGGTCAGGTAGAGATAACAGCCAGAATGCAGGGATGAGTCGGGTCAGGTGGAGACATCCAATCAGTAAAGCGCACATACTGTCTCCCTAGCTACCAAGG
This sequence comes from Mustela nigripes, assembly GCF_022355385.1. NCBI lineage: Eukaryota > Metazoa > Chordata > Mammalia > Carnivora > Mustelidae > Mustela > Mustela nigripes. The sequence continues at coordinate 109,106,157 of NC_081569.1, forward strand.
AGTGTGGGCCCTGCCTTTTGGGGGCCAATTCTCACCAAGGTGTAGCTAATGCAAATGTCTACTGTGGGGTGAATTGTAGTTCAATTGGCCACCTGTGTGTGGCCAGGCTCAACCACATGGCCTTTGCTCTATAAAAGTTAGTTTGTGAGGCAGGGAGGGTCGTTGTCCTCTCTGTAAGGGGCGGCCCCGACGGGTCTGTTTGACGGTCGGTTTGATTTTTGATGCTTGGCGCAAAATAAAGCTTTGCTTGACCTTCACTTTGTATCAGTCTCGCTCCTTTGACCATGGACCCACTATTGGGGGACCCAACACCCACATGAAAAGTTTAGTGGGTACGTTTGTCCCTCTTGTTGAACCAGTCACTTAGTCCTGACAGTAGGTCAATGCAGTAAAACTCTTCAGAAGGCAGTGATGCAGGTTTGTTCTCAAAGTTAGGCCAATGGTTCAAGTAATCAGGTATTAAATAAGAGGCATTTCTATGGAAACAAAAACAGTGGTTAACAATTGGATCAAATTACAAACCGGTTTCTGAGTTCTTAGGTTAGCCAGTTAAGATTTTTAGTTGTCAGGCTCAAAGCATCTTCAGATGGAATGAGAGCAGTCAGTGGTAATCGGACAGATTTTCTCAATTTGGAGTTCAGATGTCTCTGGTGATCTTTCTGAGTGACCCACAGAGTAACAGGCAAAAAGATTATCTTTAAATATTAGCTATTGTGATTTCTCTGCATTTATGTCAAGTCACTCATATTTAGTTTGCAGGGCTTTAGGAAAAAGGGCAATTTTAGTTCTCAAATGATTCCAAGTCAGAAAGGTGGGAGAAAAATTGAAAATGTTAGTTTGGAGAGTTGTGGCCAGGCACTGGGGAAACGAGAAGAAATCATGTTCTAGTACTGTTGATAATAACAGTATTAGAATCCAATAATCTACCCAGGAATTATTGAAGTATATTTTTTTCTACATAATCACCCTCATTCTATCAAAGATGGCCATGTTATCACTAATATGTTTGCAAAATAAAGTCTAATTTCAAAAAAATTGGGCATGATTATTTACATGAATGCAGCAAGAATAACAGTTGACCATATAGGCTCTTTAAAACCTGCTTTACTGGAACTTTTCATAAGAAATCTCCAGACTGGGGCACCTGGGTGGTTCAGTGCATTAAGCCTCTGCCTTTGGCTCAGGTCATGATCTCAGGGTCCTCGGATGGAGCCCCACATTGGGCTCTGTGCTGAGCAAGGAGCCTGTTTCCCCCTCTCTCTCTGTCTGCCTCTCTGTCTACTTGTGATCTCTGTCGAATAAATAAATAAAATATTTTTTTTTTTAAAGATTTTATTTATTTATTTGACAGACAGAGATCACAAG
>NC_081569.1:109107921-109180193 GCF_022355385.1 Mustela nigripes
GTGGGTTAAGCCGCTGCCTTCGGCTCGGGTCATGATCTCAGGGTCCTGGGATCGAGTCCCGTGTGGGGCTTTCTGCTCAGCGGGGAGCCTGCTTCCCCCCCTCTCTCTCTCTGCCAGTCTCTCTACCTACCTGTGATCTCTCTCTGTCAAATAAATAAATAAAATCTTAAAAAAAAAAAGAAAGAAAGAAAGAAAGAAATCTCCATACTGAACTTTTAACAGCCTCTCAAGGCCAAAAGCTAAGACAAATACTTGCTATCAGACGTCACCCGCAATACCTATAGATCTGGTTTAATTTCTCTCCCTTTGAGGTCTCCAAAAATATCCTGAGATTCCTGCACCTGCTAGGAAGTGATCTTTACTTACTTGCTAAGGCTGCTGAAAACTCAGTAAGCAGGGTAACAAACTGTTATTTCCAAGGGGCTTTACGGGTTCCATAAAGTCAACCATAGTTTCTTTAAACATTTTGGTCATATCTGAGACTGTGCATGTCTCTCAAATATGACATTTCAGTTAAGGCCTTGATATTATGACCAATGTTTCCAATTATGTCATGTTACAAAGAGAAAAGATTCTTATTGAACGTATGTAAATAATATATTCCCATGAAAATTTAAGAATACTGAAAATTTCTGAATTCTGGAGCGATCAGGTAGGGAGAAAAAGATAAATGTTTCCATTTGATCACAAAGGTATATTTTATCAAATTGCTGCTATAAGTCAGCTTAAGATAAAACATTTCCTTGACTCTGGAAAAGCAAAACATTTTAGAAAGTCAGCTTAAAATGAAAATCATACAAATTATAATTACTCTCCTCACTCCATTCAGTCTCATGTTATTAATTCTTATTCTACTCTATTCTATCTCTCTCTTTTTTTTTTTCCTTAGTAGTTCCAGAAACACTTACCTAGTTCAGTATTATGATCTTAAGGTTATCAGAAGCCTGTACTCAAGAGTTTTCTCCATGAGTCTCACTAAAAATGAAATACAGTTGCTGGAAGCTTTTATAAAAGCATAACTGCTAAAGGATTTATTTTCCTTTAGTGCTCAGGTTCTTGGTCACATGGCTTCCAGGAATGGAGAGGCAGACCAGATGAAGAAGAGTGGTGGGCGACAAAGCAAAGTTTATGGAGTGGTAGTAAACTTTATTGAGCAATAGTACAAAGCTCTGGTAGAGGGAGTGGACCTGAGAGGGTTGCCACTAACAAAACTAAGGGGTTTTATGGGCTTGTTGGGAGGCTGTTTTAATCTGATTAACCCTCCATGTCTGCCACCCAATCAGGTTTTTGCCAGCTACATATCACATGGGAAAGGGTGGAGGACTCACTCCTTCTAGGGTGGTATAAAATCCTCTTAAGGGCAGTTTCCTCTTATGGCAGTGGGGAGGGGGGGCCCGTCCTTGCCTGCTTTTCTTTCAACTATCTTGCTTTATAACTGTCTGTAAATGATAAAAAACTTAAAAATGGCCAAGAGTAAAGATCTTATTAATGAGTCCATTGTAATGCAGTTAGTAAGGAAATTTCATTATTTCTGAGAAACACAGAACTTCAAGATAACAGGACAGGACATCAGATTTCTAGGACTTTCCATACAATTTGTAAAACACTTATTTTAGTAACCTATCTACACAAATATAATTTAAGAGGGTTTAGTATCACTTATTTGGCCATGATTCCTATGTAATTTAATGTACCAAATAAGTATAATTACTTTAATTTCTCACCAAATCTCTGAAATGTTCAAGGGACCCTCTGGAAAATTTCAATTAGGTTATAGTCAAAAGACTTCATTTTAGAATTTAGTTTTGGGAATTATGCCAAAAGATATCAAGAGGTTTGAACATTTGATTAAATAGAATCACAAATCATTATGAAACAGTAGTTAATTATCCATTTAACCAAAATGGCAATAAAAGATTTCAAAGGCAAATACAGATAGCTGTGAGCAAAATTTAGCTCTCTAAATATTAAGACTCAGTTTTCTTAAAAAAAAAGAAAAGAAAAGGACTCAGTTTTTTTGAGTAATCAAAGACTGATAAACATAAAAAATTATTCTGGCAAAACAGAATCCTTATTTTCTAGGCAGATTACTTTAAAGGTAAAGAAAGACTTTTGTTAATAATTCCTTATTAAGAGCAAATCGATAGTTAAAGAAAACTTAGTCCTTTTAACAAAGAGAAAACAAAATTTTATTTTTTGCCAGTGTACTTTCGATATTAAAACTCAGTTGTTAAGTGTCTGCCTTGTGCTTAGGTCATGACCCAGGGTTCTGGGATGAGTCCCACATCAGGCAGGGAGCCTGCTTCTCCCTCACCCTCTGCTTGTCACTCCCCCTGCTTGTGCTTGCATCCACGCTCTCTCTCTCTATGACAACTAAATAAAAATTTTTAAAAAAACCTCATTTACTTAATTTTATCCTAATCTTAGCCAGTAGTGACCACACATTCTTTCTAATTTCTTTTCTATAAACCTACAACTCTCTTTTTTACATTCAGATTTTGTCCTAAGTTTTCCCTCTTTGAAAAACCAGCCTCACTTTAGGATGAATTTTCTTTTTTCTCAACAAAAATGTATTTCTATATCTTAAACTTTTTCTTACCAAACACACATACCTTACTTTCCTTGCATGCAGAGTTGTTTCCCTGATTATTTCCAGTAGTCTTAATTACATTTATTAGAATTCTGAGCTCCTGGAAATCTTAGTTTCTAGTAAAAACTAAGTAGTAAGTGAGTGTGAACTATTACTCCAGAGTTCTTTAGATTGACAAATTTATAAATACATTTTATAATTTCTAGAAAGGCACTTATCATAGTACCATCTTTCAGTAAAGCACAAGTCATGTTTACTAACACACTCAAATTTGTCTTTAGTTTCTCAGTAATAAGACAAAAGTAGATAAAATAACAAAACATTAAGTACTAAACATAAGCATATCTTATTTAGAAATGATCTAGATGTTCAATGAATTTAACTTAACTCACCATTTAACTTGGCAAGATGTTAAAGTTTCACGTTACCAGGGGTACTTGGGTAGCCCAGTCAGTTAAGTGGCCTACTTTTGATTTTGGCTTGGGTCATGATCACTGGGTCATGAGATCGAGCCTGACACTGGGCTCCAAACTCAGTGCAGAGTCTGCTTGAGGTTCTCTCTCTTCTCCCTCTGCCCCTCCTGTTCATGTTTTTTCTCTCTCTTCATAATAAATAAATAGATTTATTTATTTTTAAAAACATTTTAAAAAACTAAAAAAAAAAAAAAAAAGTTTCAAGTTACCAAAGATTTTAGAAGCTGCTTAAAATGTTGCCTATAAACCTTTTTTTAATCTTATTTTCATCTATTTAATTTACTTGTTCTTAACAATTATGGTTAGTCCACCCACAATCCTTCATGAGGCATTGGACAGAGTCAACCATAATCCTTAGGGGTTTTCTTGTTTTGTTTTATTTGGGCAAACTTCTTTTGTTTCTCCAAACTTTTTTTGGACAAATTTCTATCGTCACCAGCTGGACCCCCAAGACCTGACCTTTACTGCCCCCTCCTTGAACTCAGCAACCTCTGTTCCGCCTATTTCCTTAAGCTTTCCTTTCCAGTGTGTCTCTTAACTCAGGCAAAAGATCTAAGAGACATAGTATCCCATGATGGAAACCAGAACCATATCTTAAACAAACAAACTAAAAAACTGCCTAGACAGAGACCCCCAGGTGGTTCAGACTACCCAGAACTATTGAACTTAGTCCCTAACTTGCCCCTATGCCGATGGACCATGGAGTGACCTCTAGAATGACCCCAAACTGCCTTTACCTACTATAGTACTATCTCCACTCAAGGAGGAGCACAAGCCTCATTTACATAAAAGACATTATGTGTACAGGCATGCTTTCTTAAGACGATGTGTGACATTTTGTCCCCCTCTACAGATTATAACAAGTTTCCCATTCTAAATATTCATCCTAACCCCAAGTAAAAATAACTTATCCACCCTTGCACCCTTGAGTCATGGCTTTGGAAGTCATTCCCCATGATCTTATTTGCTGCAAATAAAGTTTCCTTTGCGGGACAACTGCACCTGTTATAGTTTTCATCTGTGGTTCACTGAGGAGCAAACTCATATTAGGTCAGTTATTAAAAATGAACTTATTTAACTTTCAGTAAACATAGGCAGAATAAAAGTTTTATATTTAATACTGGTTATTCTAGAAACATATCTATTTTAATCAAGCCAACCTTAAATAGCTTTAATATCAAATATTTTCCCAGAGCACATGAACTTGATAAACAATTGGGTTAGTTTCTGTGTTTCTGAGCTTTAGAAGCCCAATTCTTGTAAGTGCTTACCTTCAAAACAACTAAATAGAGCTCTTTTACAAATTAATTTCAGCAGTACTAGAGATAGAGGAAATATTTCACATTTGCAATATATATGGACACACAAATAGATACATGCAAACAAAAGTTTTATAGCTTTTGCTTTTTACTAATATTTGTAGAGAGGACATTATAGGCCCACTTTCCAAATATCTTCCTCTTTTTTTTTCCCTCCAGATGAAAAACTTTTCCTTAAGTTTGTATTTCAAAGAGTGGCTTTTAGGTCCTAGAGATGATGAGGGTAGAAAATAGTATAAATGCATAGAGAATGTATACAAGTTTTCTCCAAGGTGGACTTTTTAGGACATATTGGTCTCTTATCAGAGGTGCTAGAGCTTTGGCAGAAAAAACCCTTTTAGCGTTTGTGTTTTATAAAGGCCTTTCCAAGCCTCCTCTTTTTTTTTCCTTCAGGCTCAGGTGGTTGAGGGCTTTATTTACATTTCAAAGAAATGATAAGATCTGTAATTTCAAGGGACAGTGAAAGAATGCAAAAAACATTTTTCTTTCCTAGAGTTTCAGAGTAATTGCTATTTATAATTCACCTTCCTATTCTTAAGTACAGGAGAATTTTGTTCCAATATCCTGATCATTTATAATATTCACAAACATTTTGAGAGGAACAAGTGAGGTTTTGGGATTGGTAAACGTAAGATGGGCTGTAACCTGTTTCTAGAGTTGTATTTCTGGTTTTGTAGAGACCTGTAAGACAACGACAGATGTTCCTAATTCTCCAAAGAACTGGATGACAGCCTGAATATCAGGAGACTGGCCTGTCTTTTAAACTAAGCTTATTTCCTTGGGGCACCTGGGTGGCTCAGTGGGTTAAGCCTCGGCTTTCGGCTCAGGTTATGATCTCAGGGTCCTGGGATCCAGCCCCGCATTGGGCTCTCTGCTCAGCAGGGAGCCTGCTTCCTCCTCCTCTCTCTCTCTGCCTGACTCTCTGCCTACTTGTGATCTCTGGCAAATAAATAAATAAAATCTAGAAAAAAAACACCCAAAACTATAAACTAAGTTTTTTTCCTTATATGAGGGAAATTTCTTTTTAATTTATTTATTTATTGACGGAGAGAGATCCCAAGTGGGAGGGGCAGATGAAAAAGAAAGAATCACAAGCCGACTCCCTGCTGACCGTGGAGCTTGACATTGGGCTCACCTCATGACCCTGAGATCACAGCCTGAGCAGAGCTGTCAGCTGCTTACCCAGCTGCACCACCCAGGCGCCCCATCAGGGAGATTTTTAACTAAGAGGGGAATCAAAAGGTTTATACCTATGTAAAGTCTGTGTTGGGGAGCAAGAATTCTTGTTACCTTAAAAGTTATTCTAGCTGGACTAAGAATCAGATAAACAGAAGAAAATAAAATATAATAGGCATAGGTATGGGGAATCCTTGTAGACATGGAAATTCCAAACACAGGCAAAATGAGGTATGTATGTCATTCTGAAGTAAGGAGAAAAGGGGGTAAGGGTCTGAGAGTTCAGAGGAAAGGAATGCACTTCACAGGGTCATAAGAAGAGTAGATGTTTGGTAATTAGAAGTTTGCCCAGCTATACTGATGGTCACTTGGATAAAGTTTATCTCTGTTAATATTCCTTATTCTGGGAAAGACCCCCACCCAATTTAGATTTTTCTGTGTGTGGTTTTTTTTTAAAAGATTTTATTTATTTATTTGAGAGAGAGAGAGAGACAGTGAGCATGAGCAGGGGGAGGGGCAGAGGGGGAGGGAGACACAGACTCCCCACTGGGCAAGGAGCCCAACACCACACAAAGGCTTGATCCCAGAACCCTGAGATCATGACCTGAGCTGAAGGCAGACACTTAACCAACTGAGCCAACTGGGTGCCCCAGTTTTTCTGTGTGGTTAAAGGAGGGATATTTGATCCTACAGGGTCTCAAGTGCCTTTAGCTCAAAATAATTCACATGCCAAAGGGGCACATTCGGAGGGGTCCTGTCCTGAACCCCTTCATCTGTATAAAACATTTTAACAAAAGCTGCCTTTCTGATTACACAATTCAACCGTGGCTTCTTCTTCTTTTTTTTTTTTTTTAAGATTTTATTTATTTATTTGACAGAGATCACAAGCAGGCAGAGAGGCAGGGAGAGAGAGAGAGGAGGAAGCAGGCTCCCTGCTGAGCAGAGAGCCTGATGCTGGGCTCCATCCCAGGACCCTGGGATCATGACCTGAGCCGAAGGTAGAGGCTTTAACCCACTGAGCCACCCAGGTGCCCCAACCTTGGCTTCTATTATTAGTCCCTGAACATTGGCCTTCCACTGATAATTTGTAGGGGGCCTCAGAGAAATTTTGTTTGTTTCCTCCGTGAAGGGGAGGTCGCGTGAATAGTCAAATAATCTTTCTAATTTCTCTTTAAATTTGGTAGGATGTTCTGAAAGTAGAGATAAAGGGGCTTTATTGTTTAAAAAATTCGCTGCTATCCAGTGGACGCAAATTCTTTTATGGCAGAGGATCTGTGATACACCTACGTAGAAATGCCTGAGGCCGGCACTGCTGGATTATAAAGCCCTGGGAGGCAGGAGGAAACAAGACTGATTGCCAGTATTGGGGGCTTTTAAATTCACTTCCTGGCTTTCGGCATTTACATGAACAACCCATATACCTTGAACCTAGAGACTGGCTGGAGTGTGCACTATAAATCCTATAGGGAAGGGGGAAGTTAAAAAAGGAAGATGAAACTGGATTTTTAAGAAGGGTAATTTACTGGTGGGGTTATGGACATTGGGGAGGGTATGTGCTATGGTGAGTGCTGTGAAGTGTGTAAACCTGGTGATTCACAGACCTGTACCCCTGGGGCTAATAATATATTATATGCTTATTAAAAAAATTAAAAATTATTTTAAAAAAAGAAGGGGAGTTTACTTTGGATGTGAACATTCATTTTTGTCTTAAGTCTAATTTCTGTTCTTTTATCTTTTCAAGGAAGTCCCTAAGGCAGGTCATTATACTAAGGAAATTGAGAGCTATCTATAAAGAATATGTGTGTTTCTAAAATATGACCTATTTAAAAGATCCGTCATCTGGCCATTGACAAGTAGGATCTCTCAATAGCAATCCAAACCAGAAAGCCTTCTAATGGCTTAACCAAAGATGAAGAGGAATCCAGAGAGGGGACGATGATGTAGACCTCACAATTCAAAAGTTTACTACCAAAATGAGTCTAAGAAAGCAAAAGCCGTTTTTGCACAGGTGGTAAGGATGACGTGGTGAGAACAATGTCTCCTGTCTCCCACGGACACGTGCGTTGCCTCCACTCAGTCACAGATCTCCTCATCTGTGACGCTGGGCAGGAGCTACTGTAACCAAACTAACGCAAGTTTGCTCCTGGATGAATTACAGGTGGAGACCACACCCGATGGAGTTGTCACACAAAAGAGTGTTTATTTGCAGCAAATAACTTCCAAAGCTGTGACTTCCTGAGCAGGAGTGAAGGGATTCTTTATATTTAGGGTTTAGGATGAATATTCCGAGAGGGCAGCTTCATCATGGCATTTGAAGAGGACATAAAGTTGTACAAGCCTGTACCTGCAAACAGGGTTAGGTTAATGAAGCTTATGCGTCTCCTGGGGCAGAGGCCTTAGCATTACGAGCAATCTGAGGTAACTGTCTCAAGTAAGGAATGCAGGGTATTGCCTACCTTTGACATAGCACTGGGAGTTTCCAAAGGAATTTATTGTCTCTGATATGGTTAGGCTGTTTCCTGGCCAGGTGGAGACTGTTCTTTTTTTAAAGATTTATTTATCTGTTTATCTATTTTTTGAGAGAAAGAGAGAGAGAGAGAGAGAGAACAAGTGGGAGGGGCAGAGAGAGATAGGGAGAGAGAATCTCAAGCTGACTCCATGCTGAGCTCTATCTCAGGACCCTAAGATCAAGACTTGAGCTCAAGTCAGACACTTAACCTACTGAGCCCCCCGGGTGTTTGTACTTCTTTGTCATTCAGACACCGACTGGGCAGTTCTACAAGCAGGATGCTGAGGCCAGTAGAGCTCACCAGGGATCTGTGGATCACCGGAAATAGCTGGAGGCCTGAAATGACTTCTCTTACACCAGGATAGTTGTGTCTCATCTTTCTTTTTCTAGAGATAGCTAATTCTGCTTACATTACTGGAAAGGGAATGTCCAGCACTAACAAGCAACAAAGGATGAGACAATGAAGGAACTTAAACACCTTGTGACAAATACCTCTGGGAGCTGGCATGTCTAGACTCTTGGAACCCTACTCTATTTGACTGGCCTACAAAGTGCACCCTGGTAAGTGTACCCTCTGGATGGTGGAGACCAAAGACAGTACTATCACTGGTTACAAAGCCAGGCTCTTAGGACTTACAGAACAAGATGAAAAGGAAAATCTCATCCAGTTTTTCTTAGAAGCACATTAACAGCTTTAACTAAGCCTTGAGGCTCTTGGAGCCAAACTAATACATAGCAGAGATGTACTGTGGGGTTGGGTATTGTGTGCTGTTCCACAGTGTTGCGTGGAACTTTTCTTGAGGTTGGCGGGTGACCTAGTGTCAATCTAATCCATTCCATGACTAACTTACCTAACACAGGAGTCTTTGAGTAAGGTGATAAGTATTCTAGTAGATTTTTTTTTCATCTCTGTCTGCCAGCTTTTAAGTACTTGACCCATGTCTATTAGTTTTGTGGCTTGGACTTCTGGACTTCGAAGATGTGCCTTAGCAACAGCCTTTACCTCACGTGCACATTAACCCACACCGAAGTTTATATGACAAATGACACAAAAGACGTAGACAAAGGAAAACAAAAACCGTGGAGAGGACATGGATCAGTATTCCACTAAATTTACCAAGAGTTACTAAGCCCGAGGAACTAGTTCCACAAGTATTTTCTCCTGCTAATCTAAATTTAGAAAGAAAAAAAAAAAGGAAAAAAAGGACACTCATTACTCTTGCTCTGTCAGACTCCACAGATAAGGATCTCTGGAGACTGACGTGGTTAAAAAATCTTACCTTCTGTTGGCTGTATGTCAGATTTCCCAAGGAGCTCTTAGCTGCCACTGTGTCTGGGGCAAGCAGTGTCCAGCAAGTCAAAGTGTCCTGCCAACTAGGCCACCTATTGAGGAGGAAGAAATTTTCTTCTCTCCTAGGTTTTTCTAGCTGGACTAAGAATTAAATTTACCTAAGACCCAACAGATCAATAGGAGAAAATCAAATTTAGTTTCATATCTATGGAGAAATCCACACAGACATGAAATTCCAAAGAGAGTTACTCAGCGTGAAGCTCATTGACTGACCTCCTGAGCCTGAGGAAAGGGGTAAAGGTCTAGGGATACAAAGGGGGGAAAGACCATTAGCAGGAAGGTAAGAAGAGATTTTGGTAGACAAAGGTTGCCCTATTTATCAGGTAAAGCAGAATCTTTGTTAATAACTCTCTCTTTTTTTTTTTTTTTTTTTAAGATTTTATTTATTTATTTGACAGACAGAGATCTACAAGTAGGCAGAGAGGCAGGGAGAGAGGAGGAAGCAGGCTCCCCGCTGAGCAGAGAGGCTGACTCGGGGCTGGATCCCATCATGACCTGAGCCGAAGGCAGAGGCTTTAACCCACTGAGCCACCCAGGCCCCCCCTCTTAATAACTCTCTTCCTGGTACAGGCTCTCCTTTCCAATGCCGGCTTTTGACTGCTTTTATTTTTTATTTATTTATTTATTTTTTAAAGATTTTATTTATTTATTTGACAGAGAGAAATCACAAGTAGATGGAGAGGCAGGCAGAGAGAGAGAGAGGGAAGCAGGCTCCCTGCTGAGCAGAGAGCCTGATGCGGGACTCGATCCCAGAACCCTGAGATCATGACCTGAGCCGAAGGCAGAGGCTTTAACCCCCTGAGCCACCCAGGCGCCCTGTTTGTTTGTTTTTAGTTTGAAAGTGGTTAGTCCAGATTTGTATGTAAACAAGTGGAGTAGATTATCTCCAGCTCTAAGTTAAATGAATAATCAACCACACCTTTACTTTTAGAATTTTTTTTTTTCCTTAAAGATTTTCTTTTTAAGTAATCTCTACACCCAGTGTGGAGCTCAAAGAGTCACATGCTCTGCTGACCGAGCCGGCTGGGTCAGTCACTTTTAGAGTTTTAATCAAAATTATTTAAGAGAAGCAAAATTAGCTGATTTAACTTTTATCTGTCTGCCTTTTGGATGTGCAAGTAAGAACATGAACTAAGTGGCCTGACACCCATGTTTGTTCATCATTCTTTTATGTCAGCCAGCTGGTTATATTAGCATAATACTTCTTTTTATTTTTTTATTTTTTGAAAAAGATTTTATTTATTTATTTGAGAGAGAGACAGTGAGAGAGAGCATGAGAGAGGATAAGGTCAGAGGGAGAAGCAGACTCCTGGTGGAGCTGGGAGCCCCGTGCGGCGCTCGATCCTGGTGATGAGGGAGCAGGAGGCTGGCTGAGGACAGAGCAAAAGCTGGCGCCTTGCACCCCCTCTTCACCCGCTCCCCTCCATATGTGTAGCATTCCTCAGGCACCCCTGACTGCCATAAAACGATACATAGTTAACTTGCAGGGATCACAATCCTGCAGAACAGGAATCTCCCTTGCCCTACAAGATGTCCTAGAGACCTAAACAGGGAGGTTACCTTATCAATAGCACAAATTTCCAGAGGCAAATAACTCTTGGTTCCTGAAGCCCTAATGTCCCCCTCCCACCATAAACTGGAGGAGACTGGGGTAGAAGGGAATGTAAATGATAGCCGGATCATAATGCCCCACCAAGAATCTCCCAATTATCTTGATATTAATGCCTGACCTAAAGACGACAACTGATCAGGCCATAAGAGCAAAGACTCCCCCCAGCTCCTTGTAGGCCCTCCCTAACATGTGAGAACTCTGTTGAAACCTCCCATTCCTTCACCACCTCCCCCCAACCGTGGGGTATATAACATGCCCACCCTCACAACCTGGGGCAGCAGCTCTTCCTGCCCACGGGTCCTGTCCCCGTGCTTTAATAAACCACCATTTTGCACCAATGACGTCTTAAGAATTCTTTCTTTAGTCGTCAGCTCCGAACCTCCTCACCCCACCAAACCTGACTTAGGTTCTGGGACTTCATCACTGGCACTCTGGGATCACGACCTGAGCCAAAGGCATTTGCTTAACCAACTGAGTTACCCAGGCACCCATAATACTTCTTTTTTAAAGATTTTTTTGGGAGGAAGCTCTTAACAACACTTTGTGGACAATTCAGGAAACTAGAATGGACTACATTGTTACATTTTTGGGGCATAAATATGGAATTGTGGTTATGGAAGAGAATACATGATGAACTATTTAGCAGTGAAATGTCATGATGCCTTCGTTACTTCCCAGTGCTTCAGAGAGAAAAAAGCAAACTGGTACAATGCTACCAAGTGGTGAATACCGGCAAAGATTATATGTAGATTTATCAAATGCTATCATATCTCTTTTTTTGTAGATTTTAAAATGTTGAAGAAAAATGATGTAAATAAAAGAGCTTTTGAAGCTTGTACAAGGATTTTTTTTCTCTTTAAGCCTTCTGTAAGGAAAGAATATACATCACTTTAGAGGCTATATAAAACCTATTCTAACTCCTGAATCTTATTTTAATTTGGCTAGAATACAGGTTTGTGATCAAATGCTAAATGTTTGTCTTCCCAAGAAATTTTAAAAGGAAGGCAATATAGGTAATTCAAAATGAATTTGCAAAATGGGATTCTCTGCATCAGACCAGGATAATAAAAATAGGAGGGATAACTGTTGTAGGTAGAAAATATGACTAAATACAGGCATGTGTGGTCAGTTAAAACTGACATTCTAGTCTACAGATTGGATTAATGACATCTACCTCAAGCCTCAGAGGCAGATTTATGAAGAGTTGCACTGTGTTTGTATCAGTGAAGGTCTAGGCAGAAAAAGAGAAACCAGTGTTTGAAAGAGAGAATTTCATGCAAGGAGTTGATTTTACACAGGTGACTGAACAGCAGAGGCTGAGAAACCCCCAGGGCAATGATGCAACTCAGGGTGAGCACAGCAGAAGGACCTCCCTCTAGAGCCCGGAGGCCTTTCCCTCTCGCACCCAGGGGCCTTTGAGAGAAAATGGCGCCCTTTGCTGGAGGCTGAGGCTGCCAGTTGAGAGCTGGAGCCAGGGCAGGGGCTGTTAGTTATGAGCAGAACCCTGGAGGAGGGGCAGGAGACCATTTTCTAGAAAGGGAAGAAATTCTGAGATAATATTTCTTAGTCTGTGGACTATTTCAGGAGACAAAAGAGAAAACAACAACAACAACACAAAACGCTTCCTTGCATTACACCTATCCCTTTCCCCTCTGTAAAGAAGATTTCTCTGGGGAGAACAGCAGGCAGAGGGAGAGGGAGAGCAGGCACTGCACTGAGCAGGGAGCCCCCCACGGGACTTGATGATCCCAGGACCCTGGGATCATGACTTGAGCCAAAGGCAGATGCTTTACTGACAGAGCCACCCAGGAGCTCCTCTTGATTTCCTATGTCTTTTATTTTATGATACTAGACTAGCGAAGGGGGATGGAACTGAAGGTTGATGGTAGGATGTAGGGGGAGGAGAGTGAAGTGGGAGAGAGAACAAGTTCTCGTTGGTTAGCTGATGAGGACATAGTTGGGCAATCTAAATTAAAGATCACAAAAAGGCAGAAGTGTTTTATTCAGCTTGTACAATAAAAAAAAATTAAGCTATCTGACATTAAAAATTGAGAATCTCATATGAAACTAAAATTCTAGCTTATCTTATAAATTAAGGTGTTCTGGTCACACTCGGCCCTCATTCCTGCCTGGCAGACTTGCTGGAGCATGTCCTTTCCAGTTCTCTGTGTCCCAGCTTTACCTGGTCCAGTCATGTGTGCCATTTGCCTGGCCCCTGCAGGCAAGCAATCCTCTTTCCTTCTTTTCATTCTAGACTGGATAAGGATTTGCACTAGCAATCACCTCCTCATTCTCTCCTTTCATATTGAATCAGCTTCTGCAACACTTAAGAGTTTACTTGGGGGGGGGGCACCTGGGTGGTTCAGTTGGTTGAAGGGCTAACTTTGGCTCAGGTCATGATCTCGGGGCTCCTGGGATAGATAGAACTTGGTGTCTGTGCTTAGTGGGGTGTCTGCTTCTCTCTCTCTCTGCTCCTCCCAGCCCCATGATCTCTCTTTCTCAAATAAATACATAAAATCTCTCTTTAAAAAAAAAAAAAAATCCACTTGGTAAGTCACTAGTCAAATCAGTGAAAACCCAACTCAAATTCTAGCAATATTCCCATGATACATCATTTTAAATTCTTTGTGAAAGAAGGTGATACAGGCTGGCTGGGACTGAGGACCCAGCTATGGGGGGTCGGTGTCCCACTGGACCAGCCAAGAAAGTCCTTGGCTTCCAACAGGGTGGAAATCAAGCACAGCCAAAAAGGAAGTGAGAGCAGAGTTTCTTGAAGATAGTGTAGATACTGAGCCTATTAGGAGCCTAGGAAAGGGAAGGAAAGTGAATCTCATTCTTTGCTTGGGACCTGGGGTTTTTACTCAGGACATTGATCTGGTGAACTTGTCTTCTCAGTAATCCAGGAACAAAGATGAGTGTTTAGGCTATTCTCCAGAAGTCACTTATGCCCTGGAGCCAAGAGTTGATGAGTCAGTGGTCTTGAAAAATGTTCATGAGGACCCTGCCCAGTCACTCTTCAGATGTTATCTATTTTGTTAGAAGACTCTAAAGAAGTCATTAAATCCTTGATCTTTACAAGGAGGGCATGCATTCTCTGTTCTGTGAGGTATGTGTAAGGGAATTAAGGGTAGCAAGAATGGAAGCAGCTAAAGGAGCGAATAAAGCAGTTTTTCAGGGGGTCCCTTTAGTTTCCCTGTTTCAAAGGGATACATGAAAGTGATCGTGTGATTATATGTACAAACACATGTTTGCCCACAACTAAAAAAACTTTGCATTGACTTGAAATAAGACAGTAAAACCAAAACAATTAAAAAAAAAATAGAATAAAAGTCAAACACCCGGCAAGAAATGTTAACTAGCTGAGGTTAAGTCCTCATGTTGATAGCTTCCTTGAAGTCTTTCTCTCTTATTTTTTTTTTTAAGATCTTATTATTTATTTGAGAGAGAGAGCGAGAGAGTGCACGTGTGCATGGGAAGGGAGGGAAAAGCAGACTCCCTGATGAGCAGAGAACCCAACGTGGGACTTGATCCCAGGACCCCGGGATCATAACCCAAGCCAAAGGCAGATGCTTAACAGACTGAGGCACCCAGGCACCCAGTCTTTCCCGTTTGTAGTATGTAGCCTGTGTTGGGAACAGAATTCCTGTCCCTTTCAAGGTCCTTCTAGGTAGACTAAGAATTGAAATGAAACAGAGAGAGAATAACAGGAGAAAATAAAATTTAATTTTATATGTAACATTGACTCCACACAGACATGAAAATTCCAAAGACAGCCAAGCAAATTGAGATATATATGTCATTCTGAACTAAAGAGAAGAGGGCAGCAGCCTGGGACTTCAAAAGGAAGGAATGCAATTTGCAGGAAGATGAAAAAGAGCAAATGTTTGGTAAACAAATGTTTGCTGGGCCACTCAGAAACAATGGCGCATAGAGGACTTGGATCAAACAGGGCTTGCTACATTCCTCCCTGTCTACCATCCCTAGTTCATGGTATAATATAACTATCTATGGTAATAACTCTTCCTGGAGCAGGTCCTCTATCTAAATTCTTTTTAGGCATTGGGGAAGTAAAAAAGAACTTTACTGAATCTGCTGGGTTTTGATTGCTTTTTAACTCAAAATAATCTTCATGCCAAAGTGGTCCATCTTTGGGTAGTCTGCCCTTGGACCCTACTCTGGTTTCAACTTGTTCGACGCTTTGCTCTCCTACTGGACTATAAGCTCTTGATGGCAAGGATTCTGTCAGTTTTTTATATAGCTGTAGTCCAAAGCAGATAGCAAAAAGGTTCATTGTTTCAATAAAGGGATGAAAATATATGAAGAAATTTTTTGCTCAGTTACTGCCAAAATCAAGCTATAGTAATCAAACATAAAATTATTTTTGGGAGGGTGCCGGGGTGGCTCAGTCAAGTTGAGCATTCGACTCTTTATCTTGGCTCTGGTCATGATCTTAAGGTCATCAGATGGAGCCCCATGTTGGGCTGGCTTTCTGCTGTGCTCTGTGCTGGGCATGGTGCCTGCTTAAGATTGTCTTTCTCCTTGTCTCCCCACCCCCAACATGCACATGCATGCATACTCTCTCTCTCTCTCTTTTTAAGAATTTATTTATTTATTTGCTAGAGAGTGAGCAAGAGAGAGCACAAGCAGGAGAAACGGCAAGCAGAGGGAAAAGCAGGCTCTCCATCAAGCAAGGAGCGTGATGGGGAACTCAATCCCAGGACCCTGGGATCATGACCAGATGACTGAGCCACCCAGATGTCACTTTAGCTTTCTCTCTCTTAAGAAAAAGTATTTTTCAGGGGCACCTGGGTGGCTCAGTGGGTTGGGCCTCTGCCTTCGGCTCGGGTCATGATCCCAGGGTTCTGGGATCGAGCCCAGCATCAGGCTCTCTGCTCAGCAGGGAGCCTGCTTCCTCCTCTCTCTCTGCCTGCCTCTCTGCCTACTTGTGATCTCTGTCAGATAAATGAATAAAATCTTTAAAAAAAAAAAAAAGTATTTTTCAGATTTCCAAAAACCAGGACAAGGAGAGAAGCAGCAAAGAGCCTTGGCTTGTGGCCTGACCATATCCTACGATTAGCCTCTGTCCAGAAAGAAGTGCGAAAAAAACAAGGAAACAAACACTCTAGGTAAGAAGGTCACTCTTGATTCCTCACTGTTAGTGACTTGAGGAGCAGGGTACAGGGTACATATCTGGTCTGGGTTTCAGGACAGGACTTTGGTTTCTTGGAGGAACGCTGCCATAGAGAAACTAATTTTCAAAAGGTAACCTAGTTGATAAAAGAACAAAACAGAGGGGTGACTGGAGGATTCAGTTGGTTAAGTGGCTGCTTTTGGCTCCCCTCATGATCTTGGCATTCTGGGATCAGCCCTGCATCAGGGCTACCTGCTCAATAGGAAGTCTGCTTCTCCCTCTCCCTCTGACCCTTCCCCTGCTCGTACTCTCGCTGGTGTGAATGTACTTGCTCTCTCTCTCTCAAAATGAGTAAGTAAAAAATCTTAAAAAAAAAAAAAAAAAAGAACAAAACACTAATGTTGTTTACAATAGTTGAGAAAGTGGCAGAATCCCATAACTAGTACTGGCCAGCAAGACAAACTTAATTTGTAGGAAGTGACCAGAGCTGACACTACTCAATTTCAGATTTGATCCTAGAGTCCAGCGAAGGGTCAAGACTGCAGTGTCTGGGGAACACCTTGAATGAGATTCAGGAGGACCATTAAAAAATTCTAAATGTAATACCAAACAAGTTATTTAATCTCATTATGTGCCTTACTGTGCGATGGTGATATGGGAAAATAAAAATGGTGAACTAGTAGAGGAAAGATGAGACATAATGCAAAAATACTTTAAAACCTTGATATCTTCATATAAGTTATACTGAAAAATACTCTTAAAGTGCTCAGTAAGGGCTGCCTCGGTGGCTCAGTGGGTTAAGCCGCTGCCTTTGGCTCAGGTCATGATCTCAGGGTCCTGGGATCGAGTCCCGCATCGGGCTCTCTGCTCAGCAGGGAACCTGCTTCCCTCTCTCCCTCTCTGCCTGTCTCTCTGTCTACTTGTGATTTCTCTCTGTCAAATAAATAAATAAAATCTTAAAAAAAAAAAGTGCTCAGTAAAACTAGAGTATCCTATCCTTTTTATGCTTGAATGCTATGCTGTACAATTCGTGGACTCTTTTGAGCTCCCTCTGGTGGCACACTAACCCTTAGTGACTACTGAGTCTTTTCAAGACTCCTGTAAATTAAAAAAGAAAAAGAAAAAAGAAAATAAAAAACTCTTATAGATTCATTAATTGTAACTTTCATTAAGAATGTTTTTTAAGGGGCGCTGGCTGGCTAAGTTGGTTGAATGTCTGCCTTTGGTTTGGGTCATGGTCCCAGGGACCTTGGATTGAGTACCTTATCAGACTCCTTGCTCAGCAGGGAGTCTGCTTGTGCCTCACCATCTGCCCTTTCTCTTGCTCATGCTCTCTCTCTTGCTCACTCTCAAATGAATAAAATCATTTAAAAAAATAGTTTAGGGACTCCTGGGTGGCTCAGTTGGTTAAGCAGCTGCCTTCGGCTCAGGTCATGATTCCCAGCATTCTGGGATCGAGTCCCACATCAGGCTCCTTGCTCGACAGGGAGCCTGCTTCTCCCTCTGCCTCTGCCTGCCATTCTGTCTGCCTGTGTGCTCTCTCTCTCTCTCTGATAAATAAATAAAATCTTAAAAAAAAAAATAGTTTATTAGGAGAACCCTGTCTGGCTTAGTTGGTAGAGCATGCAACTCTTGATCTTGGGGTTGTAAGTTTGAGCCCCATCTTGGGTGCAAAAATTACCTAAGCTCTTTAAAAAAAAAAAAAAAAGATTTTATTTATTCATTTGACAGAGAGAGAAAGAGAGAGCATAAGCAAGTAGAGCTGCAGGTAGAAGTAGAAGGAGAAGCAGGCTTCCCACTGAGTAGGGAGCCCAATGTAGGGCTCCATCCCAGGACCCCGGGATCATGACTTGAGCTGAAGGCAGATGCTTAACAACTGAGCCACCCAGGTGCCCCTAAAAAAAAATAGTTTTTTTAGTTGACCAGTCTTAAATATTCAAATAAGTAAAAAGTGAATTTTCCAGAAGACAGATGCCAGAAACAGACCCATGGATAAATGGAAACCTGATATAAGACAGAGGTGGCCTGGTAGATAAAAAACAAAGTACAAACCAACTGGAAAGTGAGAAAATTATATGATTAGATATTTCACAGTGGAGGGAGCATGTATACCAATAAACATACGGAAAGAACCTCATGAGTGAACAGAGAAATACAAGCTAAAACCAGTGATATACCATTTCGTACCTACCATGTTAGCAAAACCTTAACAATCAGTCAACTTTTGATGTTGGTGAGGAAGCGGAGCTACAGAGCCTTCATATACTCCTATGGGACTGTAAATTTGATAATGATTTTGGATAACAATTTAGTATTGCCTCATAAGTTGAAAATATTGTGAAGGAAGGAAGGAAAGAAGGAAGGAAGGAAGAAAGAATACTATTTCTAGTGATCTGGCATTCCATTCCTAAGTATATACTCCAAAGAAACATTTTTTTAATATTTTATTTTTGAGTAATCTCTACACCCAAGATGAGACTTGAACTCACAACGCTGAGATCAGGGGTCACAAGCTCTACCAACTGAGCCAGCCAGGTGCTCCTGAGAACCATTTTTATATACACTTGTAGGCATGTGCGGGAGCACTGTTGCACTGTTCATGCTAGCAAAAAATTGGAAACCTCATTAAAGGATAAAACTGTGGTATATTCAAATAATGAAATACTATATAGCAGTAAAAAGAGTGAACCACAGCTGTAGGCATGAATATGGATGAGCCTCCCAAAAATGCTGAGTGGGGAAGAAAGCTATCACAGAAAAATACTTAGAATATGATTCCATTATATAAGATAAAGACAGGAAAAACTAAAAAATATATAGGAATATATATATAGGTAGCAAATATGTATTTAGAAAGTGAAAAATCTAGTGTTTATTATTCTTTTAACTATATATGTTTACTGTATTTTACCCTTTCATTTATGATATATGTCACAGTAATAAAGTACAATAGAAAGTATTCATTTAATTCTCTATTCATTTAATTCTCTATTCTATATTCATTTAATTCTACATATTAATTGTGTATTACCCCCTTCCTCCCAGTCTCCATTTCACATCATTAGAGACTAGTCTTCCTGTTATGGCTTATGTAATAGCCGGATCCCTGCAGCAAGGCTTCCTATTCACCATAGTATGAAGTGTGGCAGCTTAGGTAATAGAGGATTGAAGCTCCTCCCAAGTGTGATCCCAGCTGACCTTTCCCATCTTGTTGTCTACCACAGCACTTACTGCAGCCCCGTGGGCCTCCTCACGGATCTGGTACTGAAACAGACTATGAGTCTTCTCATCTCTTGGTCTTTGCTTTTGACATTCTTACTACATGTTAGTTTTGAGTCTAAAAACCATACTTTTTATAACCGTCAAGCTACTTACCAGCAATTTTTTTTTGCATTTTTAAAATAAGCTATTTTTATATTATGTAAAGAGCAAAGTTGTCCTGTCTAAAGCAACAGACTTCAGTTTTCACTGAGAAGTATAGACACCATTGTGTTTGCTTGTGATTATCTGTAATTATCCTTCTGACCGGAGAATCTCTGGTTTGAGCTGAACACATCTTGTTTTTGCAATATGATTATAGAATTAGAGATTCTTACCTCTCAAAGGGCTCTCACGACTATAAAAATTATTAGTGCTTTGTATTTGTACAATTTGCTATAGGTAACATAACCATTCAGTTGATTACCAAGTATCACTAGAAAACATCTCCCTCATTTTACAGGTTAGGAAACTGAGGGAAGGAGAGAAGGCTTTAATCATTAAAATAGCATGATTTGGTAGGTGGGTTTAAGGTATTGCATTAGTAGCAGAAATAAAAATAGCAATAATAATAATGTCCTGAAAATGAAAGACTATCAGGTCCTGAATTTCCACTATTACCTGGAAAAGTTTACAAAATAAAGATGGATTTTTTTTTTCAACTAATATTGGCTGACCACCTGCCAAAATGCAAGGCCAAGATGGTAGGTACTGACAGAATCACAAAGATTAATATGACATGGTCAGTGTCTCCAAGAAGATTACAAAGTAGGAGGGGGAATCTCTACCAGTATTTGTGATCAGATGCCAGTTTTTGTGTATGAGCTAAACCTGGTGCTCTCAGTTAACACACTAAAAAGAATACCTAGTACTTTTCCTTTATCATTAAAAGCCTTCAGAATGTATTCAGTAAATTAGTAAGCATACTACCAAGGAGGAGGGAACATTCTGACCTATATCAGTGTATTGTTTCTCATTCAAATAGCATCTTAGTTCACAGGAGGCTTTACATGAATGTTTATTACAGTATTTATTTCTCTTGATTAAAATGATAGCAGGTGATTATTGAGTTCCATATCACAATTAAAATAAAAATTTTCCACCTTCCTGAAAAACAGGAGTGTCCAGACATTAACAACTCTGAAACTTAAATCAGAAAAAGGATTGCAAAACCCTTAGGCAACAACAAACTTTTGTAAATGTGTCTGATTGTAGGAAGTTAGCACAGTTATAGCTTTAAACTAATATGAAGGTCTTAGTTCAATATACAACTGCACACATGCCTTTAAACTTAAGTATAAGTAACATTTGCTGTGAACAGTACACATTTCTTAGAATTTCTCAAAATCTTTTCTTTGTCTTTTAGTTTGATTACTATTATGACAATGTCATACAGACTAGCAATATTGATGGCAAAAAAATTAGTAATAGAGTTTTGCAGTATGGATCCTTGGATGAACTCAAAGAGAAAGGAATCAGAGGAGTATTTTTGATAAATGATACTATTTGCTATTAAGTAGGCAGCACTTTGAAGGTGATCACTCAGGAGTAGGAATTTCAATGTAAAAGATTATTTTTACACGCATATACCCATATTCTATAGTTGAACAAACTAAAATATATTAATTATTGAATTTCAGAGACTATTAGAGATTACCTAGACTAATATTTACAAACTTTTTTCAATAGCAGCACCTTTTAAATAAAATCATATACAAAGCCCAATATATAAAACTAATAAAACAGAGCTGTTGTAGAGGGAGTAGAGAATTCTTCTTTATCTAACAAATGGAGAAAATAAGTACATTACATCATGAGGCTTTTGATGGAAAGGGTGACTCACAGCTGAAAGAATTTGCACTTGACTGCTTTGACAGAGTACTTTGTCAGAACAGAGGACAATCTTGCAATTCAGAATAAGAATCATATCCTATTGCATTCCCAGAAAGTAAATTATTACTAACAGAGACATGTCTGGTTAGTATCTTCTACCTATAGTAGTTACACAGCCTTGGATTTGAAAGACTCAAAGAAAATAATTATAATTTTAAAAAAAGATATTATTTATTTGTTTGAGAGAGTGAAAGCAAGAGAGATCACAGAGGGAGATGGAGAAGCAGACTCGCTGCTGAGCAGAGATCCTGATGCAGGGCTCAATCCCAGGACCCCAAGATCATGATCTGAACCAAGGGCAGACACTTAACCAACTGAGCCATCCAGGCACCCCTAAAAGTAGTTATAATTTTTCATTAATTATATTACTGTTCTAGTAATGGTGGAGTAGTTCACATTGGACCAGTGCTCCCACAGATAACAACTTTCAGCCTCAGATAAAGTATAATTAATGCTTACTTGAAGGCACTGGAGGGTGAGTGACCAAAGCTGCCAGAAACTAGAGAGAAGTTGACCCTTAAAAGAAGGGAAAGTCACTGGAATATATCTACAGTTTTTATGGCTTTTCTCCAGAGAGTGCTCACCAGTCCATACAGAGTGGAACAACTAGAACTCAAGCAAAAAGCTAGTCTTTGAGGATGTCAGAATGACTCAAAAGTGAAGGGGAAAACTCTGGAAAGGGGATAGCCACATAGGAAGAGTGGTCAATTCTGCGTATAGATTCGGCCCAAATCTTTGACTTCCATTCAGCACATTCATGAGGGAGACTCCAAGTACATTCACAAGGGAGACTCCAAGCAGCGTGGCTAAAAGAAGTAGGTTAAAAGGAGGTCGAAGTTGGGGCGCCTGGGTGGCTCAGTGGGTTAAAGCCTCTGCCTTCGGCTCAGGTCATGATCCCAGGATCCTGGGATCGAGTCCCACATCGGGCTCTCAGCTCAGCAGGGAGCCTGCTTCCTCCTCTCTCTCTGCCTGACTCTGCCTACTTGTGATCTCTGTCAAATAAATAAATAAAATCTTAAAAAAAAAAAAAAAGGAGGTCGAAGCAGAGATTAATGTTGCTGTTGACCACAGAGGAGACAGAGTTCGGAATTTGAGTCCAGTTAATTTATCCAATAGAACAACACTCAACAATTTCCAGAGTGCCATGCAGCATTCATATTTGCCAAAAATATCATTCAAAATTTGAAGGTATAATGAAGACATTTTCAGATGAAGACTGAGAGAATACATCACCAGCAGACTTGAAATATAAGATAGTGTGGATCTTCACAAAAGGATAAAGAGTACCAGAAAAGGTAAATTTGTAGGTATATATAAAAGATTTTTTCTCATTTTATTTAATTTTTTAAAAGACTTTGTTTATTTATTTAACAGAGAGAGAGAGAGAGAGAACTGGCAGAATGGCAGGCAGAGGGGGAGAGAGAGAAGCAGATTCCCTGCTGACCAGAGCCCAATGTGGGGCTTGATCCTAGGACCCTGGGATTATGGCCAAGCTGAAGGCATACCTTTAACGGACTGAGCCACTGAGGCACTCTTCATTTTATTTAATTTTAAAAACCAACTTACTATTTAAATAAAAGACAAAAATAAAAGTGTAGTGTTTATAATATACATAGAAAACTATAACAATAATGCACAAAGACAGGAAAGGAAAAGTGGAAGCTTACTTTTGTAAGGTTATTACATTATACATGAAGAGGTAAAATATTACTGAAGGCAGATTGGGATGAGTTAAAAATGCCAAACTAAGAGCATCCACTGAAAACAAACAGGTATAGCTAATAATCCAATAGAAAAAATAAAATGGAATGTTAAAGGTAACCCAAAAGATGATAGGAACAGAGGAAATAAAAGAACAGAGAACATATTAAACAAGTAGAAAAGAAACATCAAGATGATAGACTTAAACCCAATAATATCAGTTATTCCATTAAATACAAATGGACTAAACAATCCAAATAAAAGGCAAAGATTGTTTAGACCCACTGCATGCTATCTATTAGAAAGTCACTTAAAATAAAATGCATAGATTAATTTTTTTTTTTTTTTTAAGGAGGCTTCATGCCCAACATGGAGCTCATTTCAGGGCTTGAACTCACAATTCTGAGATCAAGACCTGAACTGAAATCAAGAGTTGGACCTTAACTGACTGAGCCACCCAGGTGCCCCTAGGTTAAATTTTTTTTAATGGAAAAAATTACACCGTGAAAATGTGAATTGTTAAAAAGCTGGATTAGCGATTAATGTAAGATAAAGTAGACTTCGAGATGAGGAATAGTACCAGAGGCATTTCATAACGATTGATGAGTCAGTTTCTCAAAAATACATAAATAATACCAAGTGTGTATGCACTTGATAACAAATCTTTTAAATACTTGAAGGGAAGGCATCTGAATGGTTTAGTCTGTTAAGCATCCAGCTTTTGATTTTGGGTCAGGTCATGATCTCAGGGTTGTGAGATTGAACCCTCCATGTGGCTCTGTGGCTAGGCATGGAGCCTGCTTAAGATTCTCTCTTTTCCTCTCCCTTTATCACTCCCGCCATCTCTCCCTCTCCAGAAAAATAAATAAACAAATAACTTGAAGGAAAAGCTGACATTACAGAAAATAGAAACAGATAAATCTATAATTATAGTTTATAATTCAGCATATCTTTCTCCATAATTTACAGGACAAGTGGAGAGGGGGTAAGGATATAAATGACTTGAACAATGTTATCAATCAACCAAATTGCAGTAGTTGGCATTTATGGAACACAGCACTCAAAAATGGTAGCATACACGTATTTTCAAGTGTACATGGAATATTCACCAAGTTAAACCATATACTGGAACAAAAAACAAGTTTCAGTAAATTTTGAAGTGCTGAAATGATATTGAGCATAGGCTGATTGCCCATAACAGATTTAGAGTTGAAATCTTTATAAATGCATCTGGAAAATTCTTTTTTTTTTTTTTTTAAGATTTTATTTATTTATTTGACAGAGAGAAATCACAAGTAGACAGAGAGACAGGCAGAGAGGGAGGAAGGGAAGCAAGTTCCCCACTGAGCAGGGAGCCTGATGCGGGCCTCAATCCCAGGACCCTGAGATCATGACCTGAGCCGAAGGCAGCGGCTTAACCTACTGAGCCACCCAGGCGCCCTGCATCTGGAAAATTCTTAAATATTTGGAAATTAAACAACAAACTTATAAATAACTCTTGGGTCCAAGAAAAAATTATTGTAAGAGAAATAGGAAAATAGTTTGAACTAAATGATATTGAAAGCATAACACATGAAAAATAGTAGGGAAAGCTAAAGCAGTGTTTAGAGAGATTTATAGCTTTAAATAATCATATTGGAAAAGAAGAATGGTCTAAAACAATGACCCAAAGGACACCTGGGTGGCTCAGTTGATTAAGCGTCTGCCTTTGGGTTAGGTCATAATCCCAAGGTTCTGGGTTCAAGCCCTGCTCAGCAGGAAGACTACGTTTCTCTCTCCCTCTGCCTCTCTCTCTCTGTCTGTAATGAATAAATAAAATCTTAAAAATAAAAGGCCAAATAAAATAAAATAAATAAAACAATGACCCAATATTGGATTAAGAAAAGCTGAAGGAAAGAGTAAAGTTAATGAAAATTAAGTAGAAGAAAGGAAATAATAAAGAGAAGAGCAGATATAAGTTTGGGGGGAGGACCAATAATAAAAAAATGTAACAATGTCAAAAATTGGTTATTTGGAAACATCAGCAGGGTTGTGTGGGTGGCTCAGTTAGAGGAACATGTGACTCTTGATCTCCGGGTCTTGAGTTCAAGCTCCATGTTGGGTGTAGAGATCACTTAAATGCATAAAACTTAGAAAATACCAGCAAAATCGATAGCACCTAGGTAGACAGATCAAGAAATAAAGACAGAGGGACGCCTGGGTGGCTCAGTGGGTTAAGTCACTGTCTTCGGCTCGGGTCCTGGGATCGAGCCCCAAATCAGGTTCTCTGCTCAGCAGGGAGCCTGCTTCCTCCTCTCTCTCTGCCTGCCTCTCTGCCTGCTTGTCATCTCTCTCTGTCAAATAAATAAATAAAATCTTTAAAAAAAAAAAAAGAAATAAAGACAGAGAACTCAGGTTTATCAATGTCAAGAATGCCAGGTGAATTATCAGTATAGAACCTATAGACATTGATAGGATAACAAGGGGATATTATAAACAACTTTCACTATTTTTAAAATTTGACAATTTAGAGGAAATTTTCTGTAAATACAACACAACTTACCAAAGCTAGTCCAATATGAAAGGAAACAGAGTGGTTCTGTATCTGTTAAAGAAATTTAATTTGTTATTTTAAATTATCAAAGAAAACTCCAGACACAATGGTTTCATTGATGAAATCTACCAACATTAAGGAAAAAGTAACCAAATCTTAGAAGAATTCTTACAGAAAAATCAAATAAGAGGGAATACTTCCCAACTCTTTTTTATGAGTCGGTAATACTCTAGTACCAAGCTTGCGAAAGACAGCACCAAATATAAAGAGGAAGGGGCACCTGGGTGGCTCAGTCAGTTGAGTGTCCAGCTCTTGGTTTCAGCTCGGGTTGTGATCTCAGGTTTGTGGGATTGAGCCCTGAGTGGGGCTCAACTCACAGTGGGGAGTCTACTTAAAATTCTCTCTCTCCCTCTTCCTCTGCCCCTCTCCTCACTCTCTCTTTCTAAAAAAGAATAAGTAAATATATTTTTTTCAGATTTTATTTATTTATTTGAGAGAGAGAGAGAACATGAGCAGCGGGAGAGACAGAGGGAGAAGCAGACTCCTCCCCACTGAGCAGGGAGCCCAATGTGGGGCTCAATCCCAGAATCATGACCTGAGCCAAAAGCAGACATTTAATTGACTTAAGACGTTAACTGGCTTAACCCTTAAGCCACCCAGGTGCCCCCAAAAGTAAATAAATCTTTAAAAAAACTAAATTAAAAAGAAAAAGAACAAAGAAGAAAAGGAGGGAAGGAAGGATGGCTGGATGGACAGAAGGAAGGAAGGAAAGAAGAAAGGAGGGAAGGAAAAATTACAGATCAATATTTTTTATAAACATAGAAGGAAAAAAAATTTACAAAATGTTAGCAAATCAAATTCAGCAGTAAATGCAATGTGATCAAATAGTCCTTATCTCAAGGACTATTTATCTCAAGGATATAAGGTTGGATTGACATTTAAAAGTTAGTATAATTCACCACTCTAACAGAATAAAGAATAAAAACCACGTGATCATTCTAACAGAAGCAGAAAGCATTTGCTTCCTCTTGCCTGTAATCTCAAAAACATTACACTCAGTGAAAGAAGCCAGACCCAAAATAGTACATAATGTATGATTCATTCACCTGTGGTTCTACAACAGGCAAAACTAATCTATAGTAAAAAATCAGTACAGAAATTGCTCTTAGATTGTGTTGGGATGGGGATTCACTGGAAAGAAGGTTGAGAGAATTTTTTAGGATGATGGAAATATTCTTAGGGGTGGGTTAAATTGGTTTATACAGTTGTCAAATAATACTCAAGATTCATATAGTTCACCGTATATAAATTTTACCTAAAAAATAAAAAAATAACTAGGTAAATAATGATCTTTGCTTACTAGGTTTGCTTTTCACAGTAGTGTGGGGTAACAGTCCTAAAAGTGCATCCTTGTGCAAATAAATATCTTGACAATAATCGAACCAGTTTCTCACTGTTGGAGAAGGAAATTACAAATATGGCAAGCTAGAGGGAGCATATATATGTACATAAACATAAATGTATATGCATATTTTTTTCTAGCTTTGTCTGTTGAGAAGGCCTAGAAATAATGACACATCAATAGCAGTAAGTACACCTAGCACCCAGAGTTGGTTCCTTTATTTTTCTCTTAAAATAGGGAAGAACAAAATAAGCATAGAAATATCTTGTGCCAGAAATTAGAAAAGTGATCAGAGAATGATTAGAGAAGTGATCGGAGAATGAGGTGTCAGAGGTAGAAAGGATCTAACCTGAAGTTTTTCTCACTACCTAAATTTAGCTTTTTTTTTTAAATTTAGCTTTTTACATTTATAATTTGAGCATGCAAGTAAATGATGGAAATGGAGTATAATCCATTAAATAAAATGAGATTCCAGGAATCCATGCTGATATGAATGAATGAAGGAATCAATTAATTAGAAAAAGGAAACCTTTGGGATGCCTGGATGGCTCAGTCGGTTGGGCCATGCCTTCGGTTCAGGTCATGATCCCAGGGTCCTGGTTTGAGTCCTGCATCGAGCTCCCTGCTGAGCAGGAAGCTTCTCCCTCTGCCTGCTCATGTGTGTGCGCTCTGTCTCTTTCTGACAAATAAAACCCGAAAAAAAAAAAAAAAAGAAAAGAAAAAGGTAAGCTTTTATTTACAGTAGAATGGTAACTAAAAGTGTAGAAGAAATGCTGAAATGAGACGTCATCAGTGGATGTTTGAACCAGTAGGTGAAAATATGCCGGTGTGTTTACATAGTATCCAAGTACTTTCCCACAAATTACTTAATATTTGCATAGAGGAAAATATTAACTTAAAATGAGGTAATGTCTTGGCCACTATTTTCACTTAGTGAGAAGAGTTAGCATTAGCAACATTGGGACAGTATGACATCATGTGTTATTTAATATGATACTCTCAGAAGGCTATCGCATCACTTCTGTATCGTTCTTGCCAGAAATGCATAACCCAAATTTCATTATGATGAAACAGCAGACATTCATGTTGAATGACATTCTACAAAATACCTCTGTCTTCTCAACACTGAAGAACTGTTCTAGATTAAAAGAGACCAATGAGTCATCACAACTAAATACAATATGGCATCATGGGTTAGAGTGTGGACAAGGAAAAATAAATAGCTATGAAGAACATTAATTTGATTAGATAATGGTATAATATCAATGTTAAACTTTTTTTTTTAAGGTTTAGTTTATTTAAGAGAGAGAAAAAGAGAGAGCAGGGGGAAGGGCAGAAAAAGTCTCAAGCAGACTCTACACTCAGTGCAGAGCCAAGCCGGGGCTTCATCCTACAACCCTGAGATCATGATCTGAGGTAAAATTAAGAGTCGAAGGTCAAACTGACTGAGCCACCTAAGGATCCCTATGTTAATCTTTCTGATGTAGGTCATGTACTGGTTATGTAAGAGAATGTCCTTGTTCTTAGAAAATACACACAAAAGGGGCACCAGGGTGGCTCAGTCAGTTGAGTGGCAAACTCAGTTTGGGCTCAGGTCCTGATCTTGGGGTGTGGGATTGAGCCCTGCATTAGGCTCTGGGCTTGTTGCGGAGTTTGTTTGAGGATTCTGTCTCCCTTTTCCACTGCCCCTCTCCCCCAACCCACGCTCATTCTCTCTGTAAGGTAAATAAATAAACCTTCCAAAAAGAAAATACACACAAAAGTGTTTAGGATTAAAGGACCCAGTTGGCTGCTAATCTGGTAACAGCCTAATTTTAAATGGTTCAGAAAGAATATATGTACATATATATGCATGCATATATATGCACAAACAAAGCAACAAATTAAATATGTGTCAGAAAGAGAATGATGAGTGGTGCAACATTTAAATAGTTTGTCAGTCTGCTGGGTATATGGGAGTTCCTTATACTATTCTTGCAAGTGTTTTGTAAATTTGTACTTATATCAAAATTAAAAGTTTAAAGTTATTCACACTACCAGGATGTGTATGTAGATGTGTATCAGAGTGCATGTGTACATGTATCTGCTAAATTCAGAGGCAGGTTGCTATACTTTAAGTGTGGGAAAAACACAAGCTCTTAGTGTTAAGTATGAAATGGTGATGCATATTCTTAAGGAACACAAACCCTCTATGTTGATAGTCTCACCATTCTCTATTCTTTAAATGTTTTTGTTGTTTTGGAAATACTGAGAAATTGGGAAAAGATATCCCACTTTGTTTTCACCCTTAATCAAAACTAGTGTGCCTCATGTTCAGTATCTACTTCGGATTAAGTCTGCGTGACAATATGAATATTTACAGTCATGACTTCAAACCTGCTCTTGAAGTAATTATATCTCTGTCAAACTGCTTCTAGGGATGGATTACATGAAGGATTTAGTATAATCCAAAAAAATGCATTGTGTATCTAGAATGAAAAAATCTGCTCATAAAAATCTACAAAACTGAACAGGTGGAAATGTTTTATAAAACCAATAGGAAACTTTAGTAAAGTTTTATGTTTGTTTTTATCATCAACCATATACACACACTTTGTTTAAAGAGTCACATAATTCAACAAGTTTTTTAAAATTAACATATAATATATTATTTGTTTCAGGGGTGCAGGTGTGTGATTCACAACTCACAGCACTCACCGTAGCACATTCCTTCCCCAATGTCCATCACTCAGCCACCCCATCTCTCCCACCCTGCCCTCCACTCCAGCAACTCTCAGTTTGTTTTCTGAGATTAAGAGTCTCTTATGATTTGTCTCCCTCTCTGGTTTCATCTTGTTTCATTTTCCCCTCCCTTCCCCTGTGATCCTCTGTCTTGCTTCTCAAATTCCTCGTATCAGTGAGATCATATGATAATTATCTCTCTCTGATTGACTTATTTCACTTAGCATAATACCCTCTAGTTCCATCCACGTTGTTGCAAATGGCAAGAGTTTGTGTTTTGATGGCTGCATAATATTCCTGTGTGTGTGTGTGTGTGTGTGTGTGTGTGTGTGTGTGTGTGTATACCATATCATTATCCATTCATCTGTTGATGGACATCTGGGCTCTTTCCATAATTTGGCTGTTGTGGACATTGCTGCTATAAACATTGGGGAGCAGGTACCCCTTTGGATCACTACATTTTTATTTTAGGTGTAAATACCCAGTAGTGCAATTGCTGGGTCATAGGGTAGCTATATTTTCAAATTTTTAAGGAACCTCCCTACTGTTCTCCAGACTGGCTATACCAGCTTGCTTTCCCACCAACTGTGTAGGAGGGTTCCCCTTTCTCCACATCCTCACCAACATCTGTGTTTCCTGACTTGTTGATTTTAGCCATTCTGACTGGAGTGAGGTGGTATCTCATTGAGGTTTTGATTTTTCAACAAGTTTTATTAAGAGAAATAGCAGTGCCCTGGCCTCCTTTTAACCCATTACCCACTTTTCAGAGACAACCACTTCCATTTCTTCTTCTTTTTTTTTTTTTTTAAGATTTTATTTATTTGACAGACAGATCACAAGTAGGCAAAGAGGCAGGCAGAGAGAAGAAGAAGCAGGCTCCCCGCTGAGCAGAGAGCCCGATGCGGGGCTTGATCCCTGGACCCTGGGATCATGACTTGAGCCGAAGAGGCTTCAACCCACTGAGCCACCCAGGCGCCCCACCACTTTCATTTCTTACAGCTACTTATTTTGATATTTACTGCTATGTCTCTAAATAACATGCTTAATTGTTATTTCTTGATTTTTTTGATTTCATAAACTTGATTTATTGGTTTATTCCTGTGGAAAATGGGGACCCAACTTTCTCTGTTCTCCCTTTACCCACCACACAGGCATTCACCCTTCCCTTCCTTCCAATCTCCCTTACCCTCCATCCTCCAAAAATTGTCCTATCAGACTTTTAGTTACATTGATTTTTTAAAGATTTTACTTATTTATTTGAGAGAGAAAGAGAGAGTGTAGGAGCAGAGGAGAGGGGCAGAAGTCGAGGGAGAAGCAGGTTGCCTGTGAGCAGGAAGCCTGGCTTGGGGCTCAACCCCAGGACCCCTGGGATCACTACTGAGCTGAAGGCAGATGCTCAACCAACTGAGCCACCCAGGTGCCCCTGCTTACATTAATCTTAAGGGTTTACATAATTACGACTACACAAATACTAGCCGGGGCAAGTAGTATACCATGATCATCTTCTTTTCCTGAACAGGTCTTTGTTTTTCCCAGAGTTAATAATTATCATGTTTTTTCATTGGTTTAGGTTCTAAGTACTTATCACTAACTCAGCCCCAGACTCTGACAATGGTCTGAATCTTAAGAGGTTCCAATGCATCACCTATTTGGCTTTATCTTCCAAAGATGTCTGGCATGACACCTGTGATCTACTCTAATCTGAACTGGTTTGCTGTTATGCCTGGGGACAACTGTCATCCTGGAGTCTCCATTCACTATCATCCTGGTGATTCCTTTCACTCCTTGCCTATTGTAGATCTTCTGTTTCCTGTGCTGTCAGTCATTTTCATTTTGGGTTATACTTTTGATTTAGAGGAGCACTTCCTGTGAAAGATGCAAAAGTTTTGTTTGACTTTTTTTTTTTTTTAAGTCTTTGTGTGTATGAAAATATCCTTAGTCCTCCAGTGTCCTTGATTTGTCAGGCGTAGGACGCTCACCAAAGACAGTAAGATTGAGTGTGATTAAGTGAACATAGAGGTGAAAACCCTGTGGGTCAAGTCTGGAAGGTCAGGAATGGATTACAGAGGACTGCCCAGTTCAGTTACTGAACTGAGATACTGAAACAAGAAGAAAACTGTGAGGTGACTTTACTTGATGGTTTTGCATTTCTACCCTACTTCCACCCTCTATCTGCAGAATGAGAGCTCAGGCAGAAGTTACAGAAAACAAGGATGCTGTATTTTTGTTTATCTGAGTTTGTGATGTGTTCCAGGTTGACCCCTCGGTGTGCCTTTCTGATTTCTTTCAAATTCCCCCCCCACACACACACACACAATGAGTGTCTTTTGCTTTTATCACCAGAAAAACCAATATGGGTGTTCCTATTTCATGATGAATTTTTGTGGAGAACTAAAAGAAATGTTCAGAGGAGCCTTTCCAAGGTATACAGTAAAGTTTCTAACCCACAGGTGACAGGAGAGAGCGGTAGGAGATCAGAGGTGGTCTGATAAATGGAAGGTCACTAGGGGGGTCCGCATTCTATTGAACGTGATTGAGCACTTTGTAGAGGGGTCTAGCCTTGTGCAGAAAGAATTGTCACAGTGTTTCAGAGAGTAACACAGGGATATAATGACTTTATTTGCCACTCTTTTGCTCTCCATGAAAATTTCATTCTCAAGAGCTAGGTTATAGCCATCCCAGATTCTGATGTCTCAGGGTTGTAGCTGTTGAGAAGATGCTTACCTAACTTTGGTGAGCTCTGGTCTCCTTACCACTCCCCTTTTTCCCCCCCTGGATCCTATAATTGCTAATAAAAACCCTACTGATGAGAAGTCCATGTCAGTCTGATTTTTATTCTTTTTCAGTAATCTGTTTCTGTACTCATCCCAACCTCTCATCCTCAATAGTTTTTAAGATTTTCTCAGTATCTTTAATTTCTACAGTTTAACTTCTGCGTGACTTGGTGTTGTTTTGTTCTCCTTGTATTTAACCTATTAAGATTCACTGGAATTTTCCAGTCTTAGGATTCATGTCTAAGAAATTTCTCCACATCGTATTTCTGAATATTGCTTCTCTCCTATTCTCTAATTTCTCCTCCTGAAGTTTTTACTATGCACATATTGGAGCTTCTCATTTTCATATTTCTTAAATTCTCTTTTGTAGATTTCTTTCCTCTGTACCCCCTTTTGGATTTTTTCCCCACATCTCTTATTTCTTCTTCTCTATTTTTTTTCATAATGTATTTTGTCCTCTTAGATGTTTAATTATTTCTTCGTGAATATAGAATATAATAACTAAACTTTCATCTTGCCTGATCATCTTGGTGTCTGGCTGGTGATTCTTTCTCAAAGATACTGTTTTCTTTCTAATTTTTGACTGAATTCATCCTCAGAGTTATTTATTTTATGAATTGTATGTGTTCTGGGTGATGAAGATACCCTTATCAGGTCATTTCTGATTTGGCTCTGCTAGGGCCCTATGGATTTTACTTGTTCTACGTAAGTTTTTTAATTTGAGGATATTTAATTGTTACCTTGAAGACAACACGAGTTTGCACTACAACCACATTCTGCAGAGGCTCTAGGTTCCTATTTTTCTTGGTGGCTCCTTTTCCATCCATGGCCTACCCTGTTATCTTGTGTCTGTGTATGTGTCTACACACACCAATGGTGGAGTTTTTCTTCTCTCTGTTTTGAAGGCAGAGCAGCTTGTCCTGCTGCCAGCTTTACACAGTAACCTTATTTACAGTCCTACTCTGTGCATAGTCTGTATCAGTAGTGGCAGTCTCAAGTCCTGTTTCTTCAAGGGCTTTTAGACCCTGGCCCCTTACACTTATACTCAGCTCTGATCCTTAAGGGATGTTTGGCTTCAAATTGTGATCACTCTTCTAATTTGCAGCTTCTCTTCATTTATTGGCATATGGGAATTTCTGGGTGGAATTTGTAGAGACAAGAGCCAGGAAAATTAGCTGGTAAATAAATGGGTTTGAAAATTTAAAAAATTGGTTTATAATAATAACCAATCTCATTTCATTACACTTCCCATGTGTACTTGTTGCACTATTTAAAGATTAATTTCTTTTGATTTGTAAGATTTATATAAGTTTGCAGAGGTTTTTGTTGTTGTTGTTGTTGTTGTTAAACTTATTATTTGCTTACTGGTTTCACAGAACCACAGGGAAACTTCCAGATTGCAAGGTGGGTACTCATGGAAAGGATAGGGCTGCCGCATCAGACTGATTTGATTCCCATGCTGGCCTTAACAGTTACTGCTCTCTGACATTGAATAATTCACTTCCTCTCTCAAGTCATTACTTTCTTTATTAGCAAAGTAGATACAGTAATATTCATTTAGTAAAAGAGGACTGAAAGTGGTCTTAACCCACAATAGTAATTGAGTATTTATGATGTACTGATCACTGTACTGTAAGCTTTACAGGATTATCTCTTTTAATGTATGTGAAATTTTTAGTTCGGTGCCTGGCAAATGTTCAATAAGTGTATCTATTCATCTCATGTAACTTACCTCCTCCAAGCCAGGCTCTGATCCACATATGACACACTTCACCCTATGTCACCCCTACTACTAGTCAGCAAACTTCTGTTTGAACACTGAGCAGTCAGAACTCTAGCCTCAGAGTCAGACTCCATGGATTCAAATCTCCCACTTTCTAGCTGTCTGGCATTGGACAAATAAATAGAGTTCCTTATCTGTGAAACAAGGTTAATAGTAGCTTCTTCTAGAGTAATTCTGAGGATAAAATAAGTCAATTCTTTTTAAAAATTATTTTTATTAACATATAATGTATTATTTGCCCCAGAGGTACAGGTCTGTGAATCGTCAGGCTTATACATTTCACAGCACTCACCATATCACATACTCTCCCCAGTGTCCATAACCCCACCCCCCTCTCCATACACTCCTCCCCCCAGCAACGTTCAGTTTGTTTATAAGATTAAGAGTCTCTTATGGTTTGTCTCCCTCCTGATCCCATCTTGTTTCATTTTTTTCTTCCCTACCTCCCGACCCCCCCACCCTGCTTTTCAAATTCCTCATATCAGGGAGATCTTATGATAATTGTCTTTCTCTGATTGACTTATTTACCTCAGGATAATACCCTCTAGTTCCATCCATGTCATTGCAAATGGCAAGATTTCATTTTTTTTGATGAAATTTTTCATAGTATTCCATTGTACATGTATATGTATGTGTGTGTGTACACACACACACCACATCTTCTTTATCCATTCATCTAGGTTGTTTTCCCCCATTCGTCTCTAGATGGACATCTAGGTTCTTTCCATAGTTTGGCTATTGTGGGCTTTGCTGCTATAAACATTTGGATAAATGGATACATTTGTATCTTTAGGGTAAATACCCAGTAGTGCAATTGCTGGGTCATAGGGCAGCTCTATTGAGGAACCTCCATGCTATTTTCCAGAGTGGCTGCACCAGCTTGCTTTCCCACCAACAGTGTAGGAAGGTTCCCCTTTCTCTACATCCTCACCAACATCTGTCTTTTCCTGACTTGTTGATTTTAGCCATTCTGACTGGTGTGAGGTGGTATCTCATTGTGGTTTCGATTTGTATTTCCCTTATGCCAAGTGATGTTGAGCACTTTTTCATGTGTTGTTGGCCATATGGATGTCTTCTTTGCAGAAATGTCTGTTCATGTCTTCTGCACATTTCTTGATTGGATTATTTGTTCTTTGGGTGTTGAGTTTGATAAATTCTTTATAGATTTTGGATATGTCGTTTGCAAATATCTTCTCCCATTCTGTCAGTTGTCTTTTGGTTTTGTTGACTATTTCCTTTCCTGTGAAAAAGCTTTTGATCTTGATGAAATCCCAATAGTTCATTTTTGTCCTTGCTCCCCTTATCTTTGGTGATGTTTCTAGGAAGAAGTTGCTGCAGCTGAGGTCGAAGAGGTTGCTACCTGTGTTCGCCTCAAGGGTTTTGATGGATTCCTTTTTCACATTGAGGTCTTTCATCCATTTTGAGTCTATTTTTGTGTGTGGTGTAAGGAAATGGTCCAGTTTCATTCTTCTGCATGTGGCTGTCCAATTTTCCCAACACCCTTTGTTGAAGAGACTTTTTTTCAATTGGACATTCTTTCCTGCTTTGTTGAAGATTAGTTGACCACAGAGTTGAAAGTCTATTTCTGGGCTCTTTATTCTGTTCCATTGATCTATATGTCTGTTTTTGTGCCAGTACCATACTGTCTTGATGATGAAAGCTTTGTAATAGAGCTTAAAGTCTGGAATTGTGATGCCATCAACTTTGGCTTTCTTTTTCAACATTCATCTGGCTATTCGAGGTCTTTTCTGGTTCCATATAGATTTTAGGATTATTTGTTCCATTTCTTTGAAAAAATTGATGGTATATTATAGGGACTGTATTAAATGTGTAAATTGCTCTAGGTAGCATAGACATTTTCACAATATTTGTTCTTCCAATCCATGAGCATGGAACATTTTTCCATTTCTTTTTGTCTTCCTAAATTTCTTTCATGAGTACTTTATAGGTTTCTGAGTACAGATTCTTTGCCTCTTTGGTTAGGTTTATTCCTAGGTATCTTATGGTTTTGGGTGCAATTGGGATTGACTCCTTAAATTCTCTTTCTACTGTTTTGCTGTTGGTGTAAAGAAATACAACTGATTTCTGTGCATTGATTTTATATCCAGACATTTTCTGAATTCCTGTATGAGTTCTAGCAGTTTTGGAGTGGAATCTTTTGGGTTTTCCATATAAAGTATCATATCATCTGCAAAGAGTGAGAGTTTGACTTCTTTTTTTTTTTTTTAAGATTTTATTTATTTATTTGACAGACAGAGATCACGAGTAGGCAGAGAGGCAGGCAGAGAGAGAGAGAGGAGGAAGCAGGCTCCCTGCTGAGCAGAGAGCCCGATGCGGGACTCGATCCTAGGACCCTGAGATCATGACCTGAGCCGAAGGCAGCGGCTTAACCCACTGAGCCACCCAGGCGCCCGAGTTTGACTTCTTCTTTGGTGATTTGGATGCCTTCAATTTCTTTTTGTTGTCTGATTGCTGAGGCTAGGATTTCTAGTACTATGTTGAATAGCATTGGTGATAGTAGATATCCCTGCCTTGTTCCTGACCTTAGCAGAAAAGCTCTCAGGTTTTCCCCATTGAGAATGATATTCACTGTGGGTTTTTCATAGATGGCCTTGATGATATTGACGTATGTACCCTCCATCCCTACACTTTGAAAAGTTTTGGTCAAGAAAGGATGCTGTACTTTGTCAAATACTTTTTCAGTATCTATTGAGAGTATCATATGGTTCTTGTTCTTTCTTTTATTAAGGTTCATTTTGATTAATTTTGATCATTTTGATTAATTTGCGGATGTTAAACCAACTTTGCAGCCCAGGAATAAATCCCATTTGGTCATGGTGAATAATCTTATTAACGTACTATTGGGTCCTATTGACTAGTATTTTGGTGAGAATTTTTGCTCTTTGTTCATCAAGGATATTGATCTATAATTCTCTTTTTTAAAAAATATTTTTATTTTTATTTATTTGACAGACAGAGATCACAAGTAGGCAGACAGGCAGGCAGAGAGAGGAGAGGGGGAGAAGCAGGCTCTCTGTTCAGCAGAGAGCCTGATGCGGGGCTCGATCCCAGGACCCTGGGATCATGACCTGAGCTGAAGGCAGAGGCCTTACCCACTGAGCCACCCAGGCACCCCCATAATTCTCTTTTTTGATGGGGTCTTTGTTTGGTTTGGGAATCAAGGTAATGCTGGCCTCATAAAATGAGTTTGGAAGTTTTTCTTCCATTTCTATTTTTTGGAACAGTTTCAGGAGAATATGTATTAATTCTTCTTTAAATGTTTGGTAGAATTGCTCTGGGAAGCCATCTGGCCCTGGGCTCTTGTTTGTTGAGAGATTTGTTTTTTTTAAAGATTTTATTTATTTATTTGACAGAGAGAGAGAGATCACAAGCAGGCAGAAAGGCAGGCAGAGAGAAAGGGGGAAGCAGGCTCTCTGCTTGATGCGGGACTCGATCCCAGGAGCCTGAGACCATGACCCAAGCCGAAGGCAGAGGCTTAACCCACTGAGCCAGTCAGGTGCCCCTATTGGGAGATTTTTGAGGACTGCTTCAATCTCCTTACTGGTTATGGGTCTTTTCAGTTTTGGTAATTTATATGTCTCTAGGAATGCATCCAGTTCTTCCAGATTGTCAAATTTGCTGGTGTATAGTTGCTCATAGTATGTTCTTATAATTGTTTTTATTTCTTTGTTTTGGTTGTGATCTCTCCTCCTTCATTCATGATTTTATTTAATTTGGGTCCTTTTTCTTTTCTTTTTGATAAGTCTGGCCAGGGTATATCAATCTTATTAATTCTTTCAAAGAACCAGCTCATAGTTTCATTGATTTGTTCTACTGTTCTTTGATTTCTATTTCATTGATTTCTGCTCTGATCTTTATGAGTTCTCTTCTCCTGCTGGGTTTAGGCTTTCCTTGTTGTTCTTTCTACAACTCCTTTAGGTGTAGGATTAGGTTGTGTACTTGAGACCTTTCTTGTTTCTTGAGAGAGGCTTGTAGCACTATATACTTTCCTCTTGGACTGCCTTTGCTGTGTCCCATAGATTTTGAACAGTTGTGTTTTCATTTTCATTTGTCTCCATGAATTTTTTCAATTCTTCTTTAATGTCCTGGTTGACCCATTCATTCTTTAGTAGGATGCTCTTTAGCCTCCATGTATTTGAGTTCTTTCCAACTTTCCTCCTGTGATTGAGTTCTAGCTTTAGAGCATTGTGGTCTGAAAATATGCAGGGAATGATCCCAATCTTTTGGTACCAGTTGAGACCTGATTTATGACCCAGGATGTCATCTATTCTGGATAATGTTCCTTGTGCACTAGAGAAGAATGTGTATTCTGTTGCTTTGGGATGGAATGTTCTGAATGTATGTGTGATGTCCATCTGGTCCAGTGTGTCATTTAGGGCCTTTATTTCCTTGTGTTTCTTTGATTTTGTTATTAATTGGTTTATATAGTTGGCTGCTTCCATGTTAGGGGCATAGATATTTAAAATTGTTAGATTTTCCTGTTGGGCAGACCCTTTAAGGATGATATAGTGTCCTTCCTCATCTCTTATTATAGTCTTTGGCTTAAAATCTAATTTATCTAATATAAGGATTGCCACCCAGCTTTCTTTTGATGTCCATTAGCATAATAAATTATTTTCCACACCCTTCTTTTAAATCTGGAGGTGTCTTTGGGTCTAAAATGAGTTTCTTGTACACAGCATATTGATGGGTCTTGTTTTTTATCCATTCTTATAACCTGTGTCTTTTGATTAGGGCATTTAGCCCATTTACATTCAGGGTAGTTATTGAAAGATATGAATTTAGTCCATTATATTGCCTGTTATTGTATATTGTCTCTGTTCCTTTCTGGTCTTACTCTTTGCTTAGAGGACCCCTTTCAATATTTCCTATAGGGATGTTTTGGTGTTTGCAAATTCTTTTAATTTTTGTTTGTCCTGGAAACTTTTAATCTCTCCTTCTATTTTCAATGATAGCTTAGCTGGATATAGTATTCTTGGCTGCATATTTTTTTCATTTGGTGCTCTGAATATATCATGCCAGTTCTTTCTGGCCTGCCAGGTCTCTGTGGATAAGTCTGCTGCTAATCTAATATTTCTACCATTGTATGTTATAGGCTCCTTGTCTCGAGCTGCTTTCAGGATTTTCTCTTTGTCACTAAGACTTGTAAGATTTACTATTAGATGATGGGGTGTAGACCTATTTTTATTGATTTTGAGGGGGTTCTCAGTGCTTCGTGGATTTTGATACTTGTTCCCTTTGCCATATTAGGAAATTCTCTACAATAATTTGCTCCAATATACCTCCTGCCCCTCTCTCTCTTTCTTCTTCTAGAATCCCAATTATTCTAATATTATTTTCTCTTATGGTATCACTCATCTCTCAGATTCTCCCCTCATGGTTCAGTAGTTGTTTGTCTCTCTTTTGTCAGCTTCTTTATTCGCTGTCATTTGGTCTTCTATATCACTAATTCTCTCTTCTGGCTCATTTATCCTAGCAGTAAGAGCCTCCATTTTTATTGCCCCTCATTAATAGCTCTTTTGATTTCAGTTTGGTTAGATTTTAGTTCTTTTATTTCTCTAGAAAGGGATTTTATTTCTCCAGAAAGGGTTTCTCTAATATCTTCCATGTCTTTTTTGAGGCCAGCTAGCACCTCAAGCATCATCATTCTGAACTCTAGATATGACATATTCCCAATGTCCGTATTGATTAGCTCCCTAGCTTTCGGTACTGCCTCTTGTTCTTTTTTTTTTTTTTTTTTTTGTGGTGAGTTTTTCCGCCTCGTCATTTTATCCAGATAAAAATATATGAACAAGAAAATAAAATACTAAAAGGGTGACAAAGACCCAAGAAAAATGTATGCTAACCAAATCAGAAGAGACACCGAACCCAGGGGAGAAGTAACGGGGATGGATTAAAAAAAAATATGTATATATATATATATATATATATATATATATTAGACTGGTGACTAGAACAGCGCCACCCACTTGATTTTGGGTGTATTCTGGTATCTTAGAAGAAACTATCTCCCAAAATTTTAAAGAAAGAAAAACTTACATATATACAAAAATAAAGGTAAACATGATCAAAGGATGGAATATGACTGTAAAGATGAAAAATTTTTAAAAATTCTAAAAAAGGAATTGATAAGTTGGTTGGTAAAAGAAAAGATAAAAAAAGAGGGGAGGAAAGAATGTGCTCAGGCTGGACACTAGAATAGAGCCATGTGCTAGATTTAGGGTATATTTTGAACTATTAGGAGAAATTTAGAAGAAATTAGAAGAAATCTCAAAACTTTAAAGAAAACACACCTATAAATATATAAAAAATTAGGCTAAATACAATGAAGGGATAAAATATGACTCTAACAATGAAGGTTTTAAAAGTTTTTTTTAAAAAGGTATTGTTAAGATAAACTAGTTAAAAAACAAAAATGAGGAAAGAGGAAAGGTTAAAAAAATAGAATAAGAAAAAATAAATTTAAAAAAATTCAACTTTGCAAGACTAAAGGATCATGGGGAAAAAGCCATGAATCCTATGGGTTGCTTTCCCCTAGCTCTGGAGTTCCGCTGTTCTCCTTGATCGATTAGCTTGGTCTTGGCTGGATGTTCTTGATGATTTTCTGGGGGAGTGGCCTGTTGCAGTGATTCTCAAATGTCTTTGCTGGAGGTGGAATTGCACTGCCCTTGCCAGGGGCCAGGCTAAGTAATCTGCTCAGGGTTGCTCTTGGTAGCTTTTGTTCCTTGAATGGTTTCCATACAGCTTTGGAGGATGGGAATGAAAATGGTGGCCTCCCAATCTCCAGCCTGGAGGAGCTGAGAGCTCGGGGTCCCACTCCTCAGTGTGCCCTCAGAGAAAAGCAGTCAGTCACTCCTGTCTCCCTGGTCTCAGGCTATACTCTGTGCTCACCCAGCCTGTGACTGAATATTTCTATCTCTGGCACACGGCCCATTTGGAGTCGCCAAACCCAGCAGATTCCTGCTGCACACTCCTGTGCCACTCCTCCTGGGGTAGGAAGGAGGGAGTCTTTTCAGATCTGCACTTGTGGGGTCCCTGCTCAAAGAGCAGTGGTCTGACTGTGCCTTGGATCATGGTTTAAGGTAACCCTGATCTGAGGGGACACCTGGGTGGCTCAGTCATTAAGCATCTACCTTCGGCTTGGGTCGTGATCTCAGGCTCCTGGGATGAAGCCCGCATTGGGCTCCCTGCTCAGCAGGAAGCCTGCTTCTCCCTCTCCCGCTTCTGGTCCTCTCTCACTGTGTCTTTCTCTGTCAAATAAATAAAACATTTTTTTTTTCATTAAAAAAAAAAAAGTTAGCCCTGATCTGAAATCTCACTCCTTGGCTCTGTCTCTATAGTTGGCTTCCCTGTTTAGGTACTTGGGAGCTCTGCCACACTCAGACAGCTCTGATCTTTCTGTGACCCCGAAGGACCTGAGACCACACTGTCCCCACAAGGGCTCCACGCCCACTTAGCCACTGGAATGATGTCCCTCGGTGCAGCAAACTTCCAAAAGTTCTGATTTTGTGCCCGCTGCTCCACCACTTGCTGGGAGCCAGCTGTGGTCTATCTTCTC
Organism: Mustela nigripes; assembly: GCF_022355385.1. Classification (NCBI taxonomy): domain Eukaryota; kingdom Metazoa; phylum Chordata; class Mammalia; order Carnivora; family Mustelidae; genus Mustela; species Mustela nigripes. The sequence continues at coordinate 109,149,727 of NC_081569.1, forward strand.
ATCACTTCTGATTCACTTCTCCGCACATCCTACCTTTCAAATAGTGGTTGATTTCCTGTTCCTAGAATTGGTGCTCTTCTTCTCTTCTATTTTCTGTTGAGTTTGTAGGTTTTCAGAATGGTTTGATAACTCTCTAGCTGAACTCCTGGGACCTGATGTCATTTCAGTCTGCTACTCCTCCACCATCTTGGTCCCCTCTGCTCTAAAATAAGTTAATTCTTGTGAAGCACGTAGAGTAGTTCCTGGGACATTGTAAACCCTCAGGAGATTATTGCCATTATATTTGTCATCTCCTTGAATAGCTTATTTTATTTCTAGAGCATCCTGATGTTAAAAATTCAATTTGAATTGAAATCTGCTCTCTGCCATGTCTACCAATTGATCCCATTTTTGCCATCTGGAGTAGTATAGAGAAAATCTGATTCTCCTTTCCTAAGATGGTACTTCAAACACCTTTTTGTTGTTGTTGTTTTTGTTCTCCAAAATAAACACCTTACTCTCTTCGAGTATTTTCCACAGACATGGATTTGAGTCTTCTCACCATTCTAATGACCTCCTACGAGGACAACTCAGTTTGAGACTCCTGCAGTGGGAACACCACCGTCCGAGCATTGTCTGAGGAGTTTGGGGTACTCTCACACTTCCTTCTTATGAATATTGCGTATTTGCTTAAACTATTACAAATTTAGACTTTGTATTCTATATAGTCAAACTCATTTATAACTGGCACAATGTTCATATGTGTTAAATTTTAATTCTCTTATTTATTTATTATTTTAGCCTTCTTAATCTGTTTGTATCCCTAGACTGCCAACAAATATATTAGCATGCCTTCCAGTTGCATGTCATTTTCAAGTTTGATGCATAGACTGTCAAAATCATTCATTCAGAGAGAGAATATCTTGGGGATTCCTAGCTGGCTCAGTTGGTACATTATGCAACACTTTATCTCAGGGTCATGAGTTCAAGCCCCACATTGGGCATGGAGCCTACTTAAACAAAGAAAGAAAGAAAGGACAAAAAAAACAGAGAGAGAATATCTTGGATATTTACCATCAAGATATATTAGCTCAATTGGCAGTTTTTGGTAGTGTTACTATCGATTACTTACTATTTCCTGCCTGTATAAATTTTATTCAAATTACCCTTCATGTGGGGTTTTAAGGAGCTTCAAGTAGTCTCATATGAAATAAACCTGTTAAAACAAAAGTGAATGTATGTCTTATTAATTGAAAATTAGGCACATTAATTAAAATTATTAATTTTTTGAGAGTGTTCTGGTGACATGAAAGCTGGTGAATATTAAAAAGAGAAAAAATTATAATCTACTCTAGAGGCTAGGGTAAGGGTTAGTAACAATACATTGATAGCCATGAATTTCTTTTGAACTCTTAGTTTAAAACTCTGACTTGTCTGCTTTTTACTCAAAGTATAAAAAAGGCTTTTTCTTTTTCTTTTTCTTTTTCTTCATATATAATATGAAGGAGCTAATCAACCAGTAAATGAGATTAAGGCTGGAAGAAGGAATGAGACAGAGATACCATGTATTTAATTATATGCAAACTCAGTAGATGAATTCTGAATAATTGAACATTGTCTTGCATGATTTAACACACAGTGAATCCCCAGCAGTTGGAGTTTATGGCTTTGGAGCTTTACAGGCTAAAGATAGAATGTGTGTAGGCCTAAAGGTCTGACCCCTGACCCCATGTAAGGATTCACAAAAACTACATTGGTAAGTCAAAACAAACAAACAAACAAGCACTGGAAGGATCACAAGAGAGCTCTGATTTGTCCAATGGCGCCTCCCTGAAATTGACCTCCTACATTTGTGTTAGAGTATCTAACTGAAATGCACATGTGACTATGTCTCTGTATACTTTAAAATAAATTGTGCCCCACCAACCCCCTTTCCCACTGATTTAGTATGGTATACGAGGACTTTCATGATCTGGCTCTTGTTACTTCATCTTTCGTTTCCCTGTTGCATTTTATGCTACTAAACTGGCTGTGTCTTGATTCATGCCTTTGTGCATGTGTATCCTTTTCCTGGAAGACAGCATTTCTTTCCATTTTCTAACTTTCTATCACCTGAAAATATTTGTGACCTTTGAGATTATCAATCTCAATCTGTCCCATCATTATAAGAGGAGGGAGAAAATGGAAGTCTATCAGAGCAAGTTTGCTATATTTACCAGAATTGGTCAGTATGAACCTGAAGTAAATTATGATAAAGATACATACATACCATAATTCCTAGAGGAACTAGTAAGAAGATAAGTAAAAAATAGCTTAAAAATTAACAAAAGAATTAAAATGGTACACCAAGGAATGTTTGTTTAATGCATACAAAACAAGAAAGTTGGAACAGAGGAACAACAGTGACATGACACATAAAGAAAATGAATTTTAAAAATAAGTTAGTTAATTAAAAAAGAAAACAAATTGAAAAATGGTAGGCATAAATCTAACCACAAAAGTAATTATATTAAATCTGAATGAGTTAAGCACCCCAATTTAAAGGCAGAGATATAAGTAAATAGGATCCAACTATATGCTGTCTACAAGAGACACACCTTCATAGATACAAATAGATACAAATAAGGTGAAAGTAAAATGATGCAAAAAATAGCCATAAGAGACATGGAATAACTATAATATCAGATGAAATAGACTTTAAGAGCAAACACATTGTTAACTACAGGAGAAAAGGGACATTATAATGATAACATGATCAGTCCATCAGGAAGATAAACAATTAAAAACATAAAAACATCTAAGAATAGACCTTCAAATGTATGAAGCAAAAACTGAGAGAACTGAGGAGAGAAATATAATTCAACAATAATAACTGGAGATTCTAATATACTACTTTCAAAATCTAAAATAATAGCTAGAGAAAAAATCAGAAGTTACAGAAGTCTTAAAACACTGTTAACCAACTTGACCTATGTGAAACCTAGAGTTTTCCACCAATCTGAAGTAAAATATACAGTCTTTTTAAGCATATGTGGAACATTCTTTAAGATACCATATACAAGGCTATGAAGTAAGTCTCAGTATATTTATAAGGATTGAAATCATACAAATGTTTTCTGAACACGAAAAAGTAAATTAGTTATCAATGATAGAAGGACATTTGGGAAAATCCAACAATATTTAAAAATTAAATGTTTCTAAATAACCCATAGGTCAAAAAAGAAATCATTAGGGACATTAGAATGTATTTCAAACTGAATTAAAATGCAAACAACACATCACAACTTATGAGATGCAGCTAAAGCGCAGGAAAATTTATAAACCTTTATGTCTCTATTAGAAAAGAACAATCTCAAAATCAATAAACCAGACTTTCTCCTTAAAAAAAATCTAGAGGGATGCCTGGGTGGCTCAGTGGGTTTAGCCTCTGCCTTGGGCTCAGGTCATGATCTCGAGGGTCCTGGGATGGAGCACTGCATCAGGCTCTCTGGTCGGCGGGGAGTCTGCTTCCTCCCCCGTCCCCCCGCCTGCCTCTCTGCCTACTTGTGATCCCTGTCTGTCAAATAAATAAATAAAACCTTTATAGGACGCCTGGGTGGCTCAGTTGGTTAAGCGGCTGCCTTCGACTCAGGTCATGATCCCAGCATCATGATCCAGCAGGCAGGGAGCCTGCTTCTCCTTCTGCCTCTGCTTGCCACTCTATCTGCCTGTGCTCTCTCTCTCTTTGACAAATAAAGAAATAAAATCTTTTTAAAAAAATCTTAAAAAAGAAATCTAGAAATATGAGTAAGTCAAACTAAAAAAAAGAGAGAGAGAGAGTAAATCAAACTCAAATCAAGCAGAAGGAAGGAAATAATAAAGATTAGGGAAGAAATAAATGAGAAAACGAACAATAACAATAGACCATCAATAAAACTTAAATTTAATTCTTTGAGAAAATCTACAAAATTGACCAAGTTTTACCTAGACTAAAAAGACAGCTAGAAAAAAGACAGATGATACAGATTACTAAAACCAGTAGAGAAAGATAGAACAAAACCATTCATACCACAGGGATAAAAAGATCAGACACAAATAGGATGGAAAATATTATGGCAACAAATTAGTAACCTAGGTGAAATGCACAAATTCCTAGAAAGACACAACTATCAACACTGACTCAAGAAGAGAAATTGACTCAAGAAAGGGGCAACTCCATGGCTCAGTTGGTTAAGCATCTGCCTTTGGCTCAGATGGTAATCTCAGGATCCTGAGTCAGGCTCCTTGCTCACCAGGGAGTCTGTTTCTCCTTCTCTAGCTGCTCCTCCCTGCCCCCCACTCATGCATATGCACCCTCTCTCTCAAATAAATACTAAAAATAAAATATTTATTTATTTAAATTATATATATGTATATCCATACATATATAAAGATATGTGTGTGTGAATGTGTGTGTGTGTGTGTGTGTGTGTAGAGAGAGATTTTATTTATTTATTTGACAGAGAAAGACACAGCAAGAGAGGGAACACAAGCAGGGGAAGTGGAAGAGGGAGAAACAAGCTTCCCACTGAGCAGGGAGCCTGAGGCAGTGCTCCATCTCAGGACCCTGGGATCATGACCTGAGCTGAAGGCAGATGCTCGATGACTAGGCCACCCAGGCGCCTCTTAATAAAAAAAAAAATTTTTTAAGAAGAGACAAAATTTGAATAGATCTGTAATAGGTAAAAGATTGAATTAGTAAAAGCAAAAACAAAAACAAAAACAAAAACAAAACAAAAAAGTAGAAATGAAAATCAAAAAGCACAACAACTTTCCACAGAGAAAAACCTGTCCCAATGCTTTCACTGGTAAATTCTATCAAACATGTTTTTTTAATTTTTGTTTTGATTTGTTTTGTTTCATTTTAGTAGTCTGTGTACCTGATGTGGGACTCAAACTCATGATCCTGAGATCAGCAGGTTCTTCTGATTGAGCTAGGTAGGTGCCCCTCTATCAAACATTTAAAGAAGAATTAATACCAATCCTTTACAAACTCTTCCAAAAAATGGGAGACGGAGGGGGAGGGGAACATTTCCCTTTCATTCTGTGTCTGGCATAACCTTGCTACCAGAGTCAGACAAAGACATAATGAGTTAAGTATAGCCTGATATCTGTCATGAATGTAGACCAAAAAGTACACAACCAAATATTAGCAAACCAAATCGAGCAGCACATAAAGGACATTATGCACCATGGCCAACTGAGTTTACCCCAAAAATGTAAGATTGATTTAACATCCAAAAGCTGATTAATGTAACACATCATATGAATAGAATAAAGGGGGAAATTGTGATTACTTCAATAAACATAGCAAAGGCATTTGGCAAAATTCAGAATCCACCATGAATTTTTAAAAACAAAAACAAAACAAACAAAAAAAAGAAACAAAACAAACTCTCAGCTAACTAAAAAAAAGGGAATTTCCATGATCTGATAATAAGCATCTATAAAAAACCTACATCTAACATGCCTAATGGTGAAAGGCTGATTATGTTCCCGACTAAGATAGGGAATAAGACAAGGATATCTGTTCTCATCACTTCTATTCAAGATTTAACTGGATTTCTAGCCACTGCAGTCAGGCAACCAAAAATAAATAAACAAATAAATAAATGTCAGTCAGATTGGAAGTAAAGAAATAAACTGTCTTTATTTGTAAATAATATAACCATATAAATAGAAAACCTTAACAAATCCACAAAAAAGAATTATTAGAACTAATAATGAATCAACTGAGGTTATAAGATATAAGATCAATATACAAAAATCAGTTGTATTTCTACATATTAACAATGAACACCTAAAAGTGAACGAAGCCATTTACCAGGACTTCAAAAAAAAAAAATTAAAATATGTAGGAAAAATTAACAAAAGAAATACAAGTCTTATACACTAAAAGCCACAAGATGTTGCTAAGAAAAATTAAAGATCTAAATAAATGGAGAAGCATTTCATATTGACTAGAAATCATTAAAAAGAGGCCAAACAACTCAATTTAAAAAATGAATAAAAGAAAATATTTCACGAAAAGATATATATAAATGACTAATACACTCACGAAAAGGTGTTCAACATTATGAATCTTAGGGAAATGCAAATTAAAACCACAATGAGATACTACTGCATACTAATTAGAATGGCTATGAAAAAGACAGCCCATACCAAGTGTTCGTGAGGAAGTGGAGAAAGGGGAATCCATACATTGTTGGTGCAATGAAAAAATGGTGCATCCACTTTGGAAGACAATTTGGCAGTTACTTAAAAAAAAAAAAAAAACAGATTTACTGTATGATCCAGGAAGTCCATTCCTAGAGATTACTTGAAGAGAGCAGAAAGCATCTGTCCACACAAAGACTAGCATGTGAATGTTCACAGCAGTGTCATTCAGAATAGCCAACAAGTTGAAACAACTCAAACATTTACCAGCTGGGTGAATGAGTAAATACAATGTTCCTATCCATACAATGGAATACTATTTAGCAAGTAAAAAGGAACCAGCTTCTAATGCTACTACAGAGAGACTACATATTGTATGATTCCATTTACATGAAATGTTTAGAAAAGGCAAATTTATAAGACAAAAAAGCAGATCTGTGATTGTTTAGGGCTGAGGATGGTAGTGGGGATTAACTATAAATGGACACAAGGGAACTTTTTAGGGTCATGGGAATGTCCTAGAACTGAATTGTGTTTGTTGCACAGGTCAGTACATTCACCAAAAATCATTGAATTTTACTGTTAAAATGGGTGAATTTTATGTTCTGTGAATTACACCTCAATAAAATGTTTAAAAATGAATTCAATGGGGCGCCTGGGTGGCTCAGTGGGTTAAGCCGCTGCCTTCGGCTCAGGTCATGATCTCAGGGTCCTGGGATCGAGTCCCACATGGGGCTCTCTGCTCTGCGGGGAGCCTGCTTCCTCCTCTCCCTCTCTCTGCCTGCCTGTCTGCCTGCTTGTGATCTCTGTCTGTCAAATAAAATCTTTAAAAAAAAAATGAATTCAATAATAAATAACTTGTCACTTTTTAACATATTAATAGAAACAGTTCCAACAATAAGGAGGATACTGAGCCTTTGTTCTGTGCCAGTCGCTGCTCTCAGCACTCCACTCAATCCTCACAACAGCCTATTATCTCAGAGACGGAAATAGATACTATAATCCCATTTGCAAACGAGGAAACTGATGCCCAGAGAAGTTAAGTATCTTGTTCAAGTTGTGCAGCATATAAATAGGCGAGCCAGGGTTTGTATTTAAGCAACTGGTTCTAGTAACCATGCTCTCACCTCTCAACTAATACAGATCAAATTTTATGGTATTTTTAAAGGTATAATGAAGCAGCATCATTGCCAATTTCTCCTCTTGAAGTAAAAAAATATACAATATACCAAATGTGATAGTACAAAGCAGGGGAGGAAATGTGTTATTTTTCCCTTTTAAGATAATAGTAAAAGTGCTTTATCAGTGTCCTAGACACTAATGAAGAAGAATGGCTTCCATTTTCTTTTCCTTCCAGTTTTATGGCAGGAGGCAATGTATATCCTGAAAAGATAATGGGCTTTAGAATTGAAATCACTGAGATTTACTCTCTGACTCTGCTACCTAAGTTATGTGACTTGTTAGAAGCCTCATCTTTCTTATCTATAAAAATAGCTTGAATAATGCCTACACACCAGGATTGTGTGTATTAGACACGATACGAGTTAATGTATATAAAATTTGAGCATCATGCCTTGCTTCAGTAGACACCGAACAAGTGGGAGCTTTCTCTAGTCATCAGGCACAGGCGTCCTCTTTTTTTTTTTTTTTTTTTTTTTGAAGATTTTGAAAATTTATTTATCTAACAGAGATCACAAGCAGGCAGAGAGGCAGACAGAGAGAGAGAGAGGAGGAAGCAGACTCCCCGCTGAGCAGAGAGCCCGATGCGGGGTTCAATCCCAGGACCCTGGGATCATGACCTGAGCCAACGGCAGAGGCTTAACCCCCTGAGCCACCCAGGCGCCCCTCAGGCATCCTCTTATACATTAGAACCAATCATGTCTTCTAGCCAAGGGCTGGGCAGTTCTCTAAGGCTTCTGAGCCACGTTAAACCTGAAAGAGAACAAAAAACAATTTAGAGTTTATTGGTGGTGTTATTTAGTTGTCTACTTAGTTATATGTGATCTAGCTTAGTATATTAAACTATAGGATGAAGAAGCTCCTCTTCTGAAGGCACATAGCTTTTCTAGAAGTCTGACTTTAACAATCTTCTCCCATGCTTGACACTAACCAGACTCCAACCCTGATCTCTAAGAGATATTATTTCACTATTGTCTCCTAGTACCTTTGAGGGGTATGATCAGAGCTTCCCCTTAAGTGTAGCTATTGTCAGAACACCTCCTCAGAGTTCTGATGTTGGGAAGAAAGGGGGATAGAAACAGATCTTGTTCTCGTGCTAAGAAAAGTTTTGAGAACACATGGTATTACCTAGTATCTATGGGGCCCAAGGCCCTGCTCACACAAATCACTGAGAGCCATTTCAGAGTAAGTGTGGAAAACTTCCTTTATCAGTGACCACTGACCTGTATGTATATATATTAAGAAAACATTTACTGAGGGACAAATTTTTTGAAGCATATTTTTTTCTTTACGACAGAAATAGAAAATGTTTATCTAGCTACTTGGTAAATTATTGAAGCATTTAGTCCACTAGATGTCGCTATTGCGCTTGAAAAATAAACATGGCCTTGCACTTCTATAACATAACCTGTTGTAAAATGAAAGTTAAACGTTTTAACCTTGGAACGGCATTTTTCTTTCTTTTTCTCTAACAGAAGAAGAAGATACCTCCAGATGACCCAGACTGATCTTATTTCAAGATAATTTCCTTTAAAGAGAAACCAGGAAGTAATTGGATATACAGAATTTAGGTTTTGGCCAGAAGATCTGGAAGAATCCAAAGCCTGCTGCCGAATGACAGTTTCCAAAACCCAGTATAGAAAGTAACTTTAACATTTTCTGTTAGTTTGTGCATTCTGGAGGAAGAGTTCCTTTTGGATTGCCCTTTGAGTCTTCATGACCTGTGTCCTGTTTCCAACCCAGGACCAGCTCTCATCTGAGGGTGGAAAGATGTTGAACACCTTTCCAATACTCTTTCCTACTTCTACAACCCACCCCTTCTGTGAGGCACGTCTACAAAACACACAGTATAATCCTGTTTCCATTGTAAAATTGTAACACTGAACATTTCTTTATTCACGGAATGAAAAGACAAGTCAGAATTTTTCTTTGTTTTCCTTTCCCCATTGTATTTATAAATGACGTGGAACCTACCAGCATATTGAAACAGAACAGATGGAAGCACAGTGGGATCTGTCACATATGCTACACAGAGAAGAGTCAAAAGGCTATCAGTGCTTTCCAAAACAAGCAAGAGAATGAAAGAAAGGGGGCGGGGTGTGCAGAGAACAGTGGCTATTCTTGATGTATGCTAACTGGTACTCTGTGCCCCACTAAACCGTTTTGAGAAGGAAGTTAAGCCCTGGAAAAGCCCCCCTCTCCTTAAATGCTACCTTTTTTATTTTTTGTTTTTTGTTTTTTTTAGATAGGTTGCACATCGAACATGGAGCCCAGTCCAGAGCTTGAACTCAAGACCCTGAATTCAAAATCTGAGCTGAGATCCAGAGTTCGATGCTTAGCCGACTGAGCCACTCAGGTGACCCAAGTGCTAAGTTTTCTAAGGACTATTTTAGCTGTATCTCACAAATTTTATTCTATTTTTATTATATTTAATTCAAAATATTAAAAAAATTTCCACTGCGTTTTCTTCTTTGATCTGTGACATTTTTGGACATACTGTCCTCAATTTCCAGAAGCTTGGGGATCTAAAATTTATCATTCCGGGGTCCTGGCTGGCTCAACTCTTGATCTCAGGGTCATAAGTTCAAGCCCCACACTGCGCACTGATTTTACTTAAAACAATTTTTTTTTTTTAAAGATTGTATTTATTTATTTGAGAGAGACAGAGAGTGAGAGCACAGAGGGACAGTGAGAAGGAGAAGCAGATTTCCTGCTGAGCACAGAGCTCAGCATGAGGCTCCATCCCAGGACTCTGAGATCATCACCTGAGCCAAAGGCAGACATTTAACTGACTAAGCCTCCCAGGTGCTCCCGCCTCCCACCCATCAATTTTTCTTTTTTAATTCTCTTTCTGTTCTTGATTTTTAGTTTAGTTTCATTGTGGTTAGAGGAAATATTTTGGGTGGCAAAATCAATCCTTTATAATTTATGAAGACTTGCTTTATGGCCCTGCGTATTGTCTATCATGGCAAGTGTTCTGTGTATCCTTGAGAAAACTATATATTCTGCAGTAGTCAGGGGATGGTTTCTACATAGGCTGAATAGGTCAAGCTGATAAATTATGTTGTACAAATCTTCTATGCGCTAATTCTCTGTCTGCTCGTTTTATTTGTGACTGAGAGATAGGGTTGAAATCTCTATCTTTGTAGACTTACCTATATCTCCTTATAGTTCTGTCAATTTTTGCTTTGTATATTTTTTTGAAGCTATATTCAGTTGGAAGAGCATGCTACTCTTGATCTCGGGGTCATGAGTTTTGGTCCCACTTGGGGTATAGAGATTACTTCAATTAAGAACTTCAAAAATAATAATAATGTGGGGGTGCCTAGGTGGCTCAGTATTAAAATAATAAAAGGTTGAAAGTCAATTATTTAAGTCCGCATATCAATGACCTATTTTATTTATTTTATTGTAAAGATCTTATTTATTTATTTAACAGGGACACAGCGAGAGAGGGAATACAAGTGAGGAGAGCGGAAGAGGGAGAAGCAGGCTCCCAGTGGAGCAGGGAGGCTGAGTCAGGGCTCTATCCCAGGACCCTGGGATCATGACATGAGCTGAAGGCAGATACTCAATGACTGCACCACCCAGGTGCCTATCAATGATCTATTTTAAAAAATAACAAATTAGGGGCACCTGGGTGGCTCAGTGGGTTAAAGCCTCTGCCTTCGGCTCAGGTCATGATCCCAGCGTCCTGGGATCGAGCCCCGAGTTGGGCTCTCTGCTCAGCAGGGAGCCTGCTTCCTCCTCTCTCTCTGCCTGCCTCTCTGCCTACTGTGATCTCTGTCAAATAAATAAAATCTTTAAAAAAAAAATTAAAAATAACAAATTAAACTGAAAAAGGTAGAAATAAATAAATAAATTTAAGAGCAGAAATTAATGTATTGGAAGATAGGAACCCACTTGAAAAAAAATTAACAAAGCCAAAAGTTGGTTCTTTGGAAAAGTTAACAAAACTGATAAATTCCTAATAAAGCCAGTAACAAAAATAAAAGCAAAAATTATCAATGACTGAAATAAAGTTGGATATTTCTATAAAACTTACAGACATTGAAAGAGCAATAAAATACGAATAAGTGCATGTCAATAAAAAATGACAATTTAGATCAGAAGCACAAACTATTAACCTACTAAAACTGACACAAAAACAAATTAAATAGATGGATAGTCTTGGACGCCTCGGTGTCACAGTTGGTTGAGTGTGGGACTCTTGGTTTCAGCTTGGGTCGTGATCTTCGGGTCATGAATTTGAGCCCTGGGTTGGGCTCCGTGATGAGCTCAGAGTCTGCTTGGGATTCTCTCTCTCTCTCTCCATCTCCCCTTCCCACTGGTGCTCTCTTTCTCTTTTTCTCTCTCTAAAATAAATAAATAAATCTTAAAAAAAAAAAAGATGGCTAGTCTTAAATACAACACAAATGAAAAATTCAAATTGTTACATCTTCCCACCATGTGTGGACAAAGAAAGAAATATGAACAAGTCAAAGTAAGGAGGTCTGACAACAGCCATGAGATTTAGTTCTTTTGGACTTTGGGCTTGTCCTTAACTGTATGAACAGCACAGAATAAATCAAGTCCCAGAAGAACAGAAGAAAGCCATGCTAGCAAGTAACAAAAGACAAACATGGTCTCTGGTCCTGGTATGGGGCTAGGTTTTCCAGAGGGAGTGAATCAGCTCCAGCCACGTGATGGAGTTAAAACAAAGTGGGAAGAATCCACTTGATAGTGTGCTTAGATAGTGTTCAGGTCTACAATCAGATTTTTCTTTTCTTTTTTTTTTAAGATTTTATTTATTTATTTGACAGAGAGAGTAAGAGGTCACAAGTAGGCAGAGCAGCAGGCAGAGATAGAATGGGAAGCAGACTCTCCGCTGAGCAGAGAGCCCGACGGGGGGCTCGATCCCAGGACCCCAAGATCATGACCTGAGCCGAAGGCAGAGGCTTAACCCACTGAGACACCCAGGCATCCCTGATTATTCTGTTTCTTATTTAATAATCTCGGCAGGCATGCAATGAAGTCTGAGAGCTTTATGTATCTCAAGGAACGTACCCCCGAATGTGCCCTCACACAGGCAGGATCCTGGTGAAAGTCTCTTTTACTCCATATAAACTCTTGCTTTTGAGCAGCCATCTTGTTTTCACACCATAAGCCATTTTGCTTAGGTGGTCTAACTAGTTCTGATAATCATTTATTTCTGATCCTGTTCTTTCTGCCCCTGGATTGGCGGTTCCAGACTACCTTTGTTTCCTTGACCAAAACTTAGACTTTGGTTCTTGATTGTTCCCATGTCTACAAGATACAGGTCATCACCCTGCCCCTTTTCTTTTCCAGTCTCATCTTCTCACAAGACCTTAACTCAGGCCAAAGCTCCAGGCCTGTTTTTAGCCTGAGAAAGGATTTTGGGCATTTTAATTCTGCTTTGCTCTGCCTCCCCACCCCTTAAGATTTATTTATTTATTTTTAGGAGGTGGGGAGGGGCAGAGGGAGAGACTCTTCCAAGCAGACTCCTCGCTGAGCAAGGATCCCACATGAGGCTCGATCTCACAACCCTGAGATCATGACCTGAGCTGAAACCAAGAGTGAGGCACTTAGCTGACTAAACCACCCAGGCACCCCAGGCTTCCTTTTTCCATACCTTTAAAAAAAAATGTCTCTGGGTTGCCTGGGTGGCTCAGTTGATTAAGAGTCTGCCTTTGGTTCAAGTCATGATCTCAGTGTCCTGGGATCAAGGCCCGCATCGGGCTTCCTGCTCAGTGGGGAGTCTGCTTCTCTCTCTGCTCCTCTCCTCTGCTTGCGCTCTCTCAAATAAATAAATAAGTAATCTTTAAAAAAAATTTTTTTTTTGCGTCTTGCTAGGTTATTTATTGTTTTCTCAAGTCTTGGTCTATAATGGAGAAATTATTTTCTAGTGTTTGTTTTTCTCCTAAAACTCTTGAATAGTAGGTTATGTAATGAAAAGAGCAATAGTACCCCTTTCTCTTTCTTTCATAGGCATATATATGACACCATCTTCTTTGGATCGTGTTTTTATGATCTGTTACTTCGAATAATTTCTAATGCACCGGCTGTTAAGTTTTACATTGTGTGTTTTCTGCTCCCTGAATGGCAGGTGTCTGGCTGAGTTGCTTTTCAGGTAATTGTTGTAGAAAGCAGTGTAGGAGAATGGCTAAGAGCATAGAAGCCTGCACAGCCTAATACAGTAGCCGCTATCCATACGGGACATGGAGCAGTGAAAATGAAGCTTTGACTGAGTGCTTAAACTGAAGTACAGTTGAAGTACAAAAGTACAGATATCTTTTAAATTACAATCAGTGTAGTAAACCAATGTAATTAACCATATTAATAGACCAAAAATGAAAAACCATGTGATAATCTCTCAATATATGTAAAAAAATTTAATAAAACGCAACATCATTTCAGATTAAAAATAAACTCTTAGCAAATTAAGAATAAAAGATAGTTTTCCCAACCCAAAAAGGAGCAGCTACACAAAACATACGGCTAATATACTTACTGGTATAATGAATGTTTTTTTCCTAAATTCCAAAGCAAGGTAAGGGTAGCTACTCTCACCAATTTTTTCAAACTTGTACTGGGAGTTCTAGCCAGTGTCTTAAGGCAAAAAAAGAAAGAATAGAACATTCAGTTTGTAAAAGGAATGATGAAACTGTCTTTAGACTCAGTCAACATTACTATCTAGATAGAAAATCCTTTGGGGGGTGCCTGGGTGGCTCAGTCAGTTAAGTCAGTTAAGATCAGGTCATGATCTCAGGGTCCTGGGATTGGCCATGTCAGGCTCCCCACTCAGTGTGGAGTCTGCTGGAGGATCTCTCTCCCTTTTCCCCCGCCCCTCCCCTCCACTTGCACATGCACACATGCTCTCTCCAAATAAATCTTTAAAAATAATAATAAAATCCTTTGGGATTAAAAAAAAAAAGCTAGAACTAAAAAGTGAGTTTACCAAGGCATCATTTTGCAAGATCATTATATGGATCTCAATTGAACCAAGACTGATGTCAAGGAACTTACTGCCTATGCTTCTTCTAGGAGCTAAGGTTTTTAAGTCTTAACATTCAAGACTTTAATCCATTTTGAGTTAATTTTGTGTATGGTGTAAGATAGTGGTTCAGTTTCATTCTTTTGCATATGGCTGTCTAGTTTCCCAGCACCATTTGTTGAAGAGACTTTGCTTTCCCCATTGTATATTCTTGGCTCTCTTGTTCATTAGTGAACCATGTGTATGTGGGTTTCTTTCTTTTGTGTTTTTTTTTTAAAGATTTTATTTATTTTATTTGACAGAGAGAGATTTGGCAGAGAGGCAGGCAGAGAGAGAGAGGAGGAAGCAGGCTCCCTGCCAAGCAGAGAGCCCGATGCGGGACTCGATCCCAGGACCCTGAGATCATGACCCGAGCCGAAGGCAGCGGCTTAACCCACTGAGCCACCCAGGCGCCCTGTGGGTTTATTTCTGAGCTCTTGATTCTGTTCATTGATTTATAAGTCTGTTTTTATACCACTACCATACTGTTTTGATTACTATAGTTTTGTAATTAGTTTGGAATTAGGAAGTATAATGCTTCCAGCTTTGTTCTTCTTTCTCAAGATTGCTTTGGCTATTCAGAGTCTTTTGCAGTTACTTGTGAATTTTAAGATTATTTTATTTCTGTCATTATCATAAAAATGCCATTGGAATTTTGATAAAGATTACATTGACTCTATAGATTACTTTGGGTAGTATGGGCATTTTTAACAATATCAGTTTTTTCAGTCCATGTGCATGGAATATCTTTTCATTTATTTGTGTCTTCCTGAATTTCTTTCATCAGTGTCTTACAGTTTTCAGTGTACACATCTTTTACCTCCTTGTTTAATTTATTCTCGTATTTTATTTTATTCTTGATGCAACTGTAAATGAGATTGTTTTCTTAATT
Organism: Mustela nigripes; assembly: GCF_022355385.1. Classification (NCBI taxonomy): domain Eukaryota; kingdom Metazoa; phylum Chordata; class Mammalia; order Carnivora; family Mustelidae; genus Mustela; species Mustela nigripes. Next base: position 109,164,984 of record NC_081569.1, read on the forward strand.
TCTCTAATGGATCTCTTTGATTTTTAATCTGGCTTCTACAGTTTAAAACTTGCCACATAACCAAAATACAATTAAATGAAAGGTCAACAATAAAATATAACCCCCCCCAAACACTCTGTATAAATATGGAAATCTCAAAATGCACTTATGTAGAAACATTTCCAGAATGGCTGAATTAGAATCTATGAAAAATCTGCTCATCCATAAAAGCAAGGGAACACTGATAAAAATTGTCAAAAAATCAACTTATTCAGAACTCTGGAAATTAACAGAAGGTTTGCAATATTCCAGAATCATTTATTCAAGAAAAACAGTTGAACATCAGTAAAAGCAGCAAGCTTTGTGGGCTTCAGCTTGCCCTATTCCCACTCTCCTCTCCCCATTTCCTGTGTGGACTTAAAAATCAGCAGACTCACAACTATGATAGTTACAGAAACCAGAAGCTTAGCAGTTACTGGTGGGAAAGGACAGAATGGATCTGAGATTCCCCAGTTGTTTCATCCCCAGAGAATTGTCACTATATGACCCATCTTCAACTCCTTGTAAAGTTCCATTTCCAAGGGTCGACTTTATTTGACCTGACTCAAGCTCACTTTGCTTGACTAGTCTTATCCTTAGGACATGTGTCAGAAAGAAGTAGTGGCAACTGTTAAACATTGCAGTTTCATGAGGCGGTGATACCAGTTGGAGCTAATAAGAAGCTAACAAAACAAAACAAAACAAATTAAAAGGAAAAACATGTGGCATGAGATGTCCATGTAGGGCTTTGCAAAGCTCCAAAAAGTTCCTGGGAAAGTGGAAAGACATGTGCATGCAGTGCTCTTCCAGTGCTCAGCAAAGATCTGAGAAGGCCCTAGCTCCTCACCTCTGACTGACCTTGGGGCTCTGCACAAGCAAGAAGTGAAGGTGAAAGCACAACTGTAAAGGGCCTGCTGGAGCATTGAAAACACAGCCCAACACAGACAAGAGCAGTGCTTGGATGGAAATGTATAATTGTAAACACCTATATTAAAAAAGAAAAAAGATGGCTATGCCTGGGTGGCTCAGTCAGTTAAGCATCCAACTCTTGGTCTCATGAGCTCAGGTCTTGATCTCAGGGTTGTGAATTCGGGTCCCCAGATTGGGCTCCACACTGGGCATTGAGCCTACCTAAAAAAAGAAAGAAAGGAAGGAAGGGATGTTAAATCAATAAGTTAACTTTACACTCTAGAAAACTAAAACCGAAGAGCAAAGTAAACTAAAGCAAACAGAAGAAAGGAAACAAATTAGAGTGGAAATAAATGAAAAAGAGAATAAAATATATATATAAAACCAATGAAACCAAGAACTGGTTTCTTGAAAAGATGAACAAAATTGACAAACTCTTATGTAGTTTGACCTAGCAGAAAATCTCAAATTACCAAAATCAGGAATGAAAGGGACGAGTGACCATACAGATAAAAAGGGAATAGTATGCCAACAATTTAGATAACTTACCTGAAATACACAAATTTCTAGAAGAAGAAAATTTAAATAGGTATTTAAATAGATTTATTAAATAGATAAAATTTAAACAGATAAAAAGGGAATAGTATGCCAACAAATTAGATAACTTACATGAAATACACAAATTTCTAGAAGAAAATTTAAATAGACTCATATCCATTGGAGAGATCATATTAGTAATAAAAAGTCTTCCCATGGGGCACCGGGGTGGCTCAGTGGGTTAAAGCCTCTGCCTTCAGTTCAGGTCATGATCCCAAGGTCCTGGGATCAAGCCCCACATTGGGCTGTTTGCTCGGCAGGGAGCCTGCTTCCCTTTCTCTCTCTCTGCCTGACTCTGCCTACTTGTGATCTCTGTCTGCCAAATAAATAAATAAAATCTTTAAAAAAAAAAATCTTCTCGGGGCGCCTGGGTGGCTCAGTGGGTTAAGCCGCTGCCTTCGGCTCAGGTCATGATCTCAGGGTCCTGGGATCGAGTCCCGCATCGGGCTCTCTGCTCAACAGGGAGCCTGCTTCCTCCTCTCTCTCTCTGCCTACTTGTGATCTCTCTCTGTCAAATAAATAAATAAAATCTTTAAAAAAAAAAAAAAAATCTTCTCATAAATATAAGTCCGGGTCCAGATGGCTTGAATGCTGAATTCTACCAAAACTTTAAAGAAGAATTAACACCTATTTTTCACACAGTCTTCCAAAAAATAGAAGAGGAGGGAACACTTCCTAACTCATGTTATGAAGTTAGTATTACTCTGATATTAAGACCCTATGAAGATACCACAAGGAAAGAAAACTGCAGGCCAACATCTTTTATTAATAGAGATGCAAAAATTCTCAATAAAATACTAACAAGTCAAACCCAGCAACATGGTAAAGGATTATTTATACACCAGGACCAAATGGGATTTATACCAGGAAAGCAAGGTTGGTCTAGGCATAGAAAAGTCACCAATGTAATAAAACATTAACACAATAAAAGATAAAAACCACATGATCATCTCAACAGATATAAAAGATAAGCTCGGAAAATTAAGAAGGAAACTTTCTCAACCTGATAAGGGACATCTGATGAAGAAAACTATAGCTAACAATACACTTAATGGTGAAAAACTAAATGCTTTCATTCTAGGATCAGGAACAAGACACGGATGTCTACTTTCATTACATCTATCCAACATTGCACTGGAGTTTCCATCCAGTGCAATAAGACAAAAAAGAAAAAAAAGAGCATTAAGATTGGACAGGAAGAAGTTAAAATGTCTTTAATGTAGATGACATGATCTTTTACATAGAAGATCCTATTGTATCTATCAAAAAATTCTGAAACTAATAAATGTGTTTAGCAAGGTTGTAGGAATCAGTTGTATACAAAAATCAATTGTTTTTAGAGGTGTCTGGGTGGCTTAGTTGGTTAAGCAGCTGCCTTAAGCTCAGGTCATGATCCCAGGGTCCTGGGATGGAGCCCTGAATCAGGCTCCCCGATCAGCGGAGTTTCTCCCTCTCCCTCTGCCTGCCGCTCTGCCTACTTGTGCTCTTTATCTCTCTGTTGAATAAATAATAAAAATCTTTGTAAAAAAAATCAACTGTTTTTTTTTTTAAAGATTTTATTTATTTATTTGACAGAGAGAAATTACAAGTACACTGAGAGGCAGGCAGAGAGAGAGAGAAGGAAGCAGGCTCCCTGCTGAGCAGAGAGCCCGATGCAGGACTCGATCTCAGGACCCTGAGATCATGACCTGAGCCGAAGGCAGCGGCTTAACCCACTGAGCCACCCAGGCGCCCCAAAAATCAACTGTTTTTATATATTGCCAGGAAAAACTCAGAAATTGCAGTTTGAAAATACCATTCACAATGGCATCAAAAAGCATAACATATTTAGGAATAAATTTTTAAAAAGTGCAAGACTTCTAGAATGAAACTACAACACATCATTGAAAGAAAGAAGACCTGGGGCACCTGGGCGGCTCAGTGGGTTAAAGCCTCTACCTTTGGCTCAGGTCATGAGCCCGGGGTCCTGGGATTGAGCCCTGCATTGCATCGCATCAGGCTCTCTGCTCAGCCTACTGTGATCTCTGTCGGTCAAATAAATAACTAAAATCTGAAAGAAAGAAAGAAAGAGAGAGAGAGAGAAAGAAAAAGAAGGAATACCTTTCTTTTTGGAAGAAATGGAAATACATCCCATATTCATGGTTGGAATACTTAATATTGCTTAGATGGGAATACTCCTTAAATTGATCTACAGGTTAGACGCAATTCTTATAAAAATCTCTGCTGCCTTTTTTTTTTTTTTTTTTTTTTTTTTTGCAGAATTAGGCAAGCTGATCCAAAAACTCATAAGGAAATGCAAGAGACCCAGAATAGCCAAAACAATCTTGAAAAATAATAACAAATTTGGAGGAGTCACACTTCCCATTTCAAAACTTACCAAAAGCTACAGTGATTGAAGTAGTGTGTTGCTGGCATGAGGATAGACATATAAGTCAATGGAATAGCATTGACAATCCAGGAATAAATCCTCACATTTATGGTAATTTGGTCTTTGGCAAGGGAGTTAAGAAAATTGAATAGGAAAATAATTTTTTATTTTATTTTATTTATTTATTTGACAGAGAGAGATCACAGGTAGGTAGAGAGGCAGGCAGAGAGAGAGAGAGAGAGGGAAGCAGGCTCCCCGCGGAGCAGAGAGCCCGATATGGGACTCGATCCCAGGACCCTGAGATCACGACCTGAGCCGAAGGCAGCAGCTTAACCCACTGAGCCACCCAGGTGCCCCAGGAAAATAATTTTTTTTTTAATGAATGGTGCTGGGAATAACCAGATAAACACATGCAAAAGGATGAAGCTTTCAACCGTACCGCTCACAGAAATGAAGTTGAATCTCACACCATTTATAGAAATTAACCAAAAATGGAACAAAATGGAACATCCACTTAAATATAAGAGCTAAAACTACAAATAAACTTTTAGAAGAAAACATAGGTGAATATCTTTGTGACCTTGAGTTAGGTAATGTTTTCCTAAACATGATGCCAAAAGTACAAACTATAAAAGCAAAATAGGTCGTTGAACTTCATTAAAATTAAAACCTTTTGAGCTTTGAAGAACTCTGTCAAAGAAGTGAGAAGACAATCCGACTGAGTGGGAGAAAATATTTGCAAGTTATACATCTGATAAACATCTATATCCAGAATATACGAAGAACTCTTGTATCTATCTTTGCCTTTTTTTTAAGATTTTAAGATTTTATTTATTTATTTATCATTTAATTATTTATTTTATTTATTTATTTGACAGACAGAGATCACAAGTAGGTAGAGAGGCCCCGGGGGGGGGGGGGCAGGCTCCCTGCTGAGCAGAGAGCCCGATGCAGGACTTGATCTCAGGACCCTGGGACCATGACCTGACCCGAAAACAAATTTAACCCACTGAGCGACCCAGGTGCCCCTATACGAAGAACTTTTAAGAACAACAAAAGAATTAATAACAACAATTAAGAAATGTACAAAATATTTTCATATTTATGACTCCAAAAAAGAAAAAAAAGGCAAAGGTAATAAGCACATGGAAAATGCTTACCATCACCAGTCATGAGAGAAATGCAAATCAAAACCACAATGAGATACCGCTTCAACAGTAGGATGGCTATAACCAAAAAGAACAAACAATAAGTATTGGCTAGAGACCTCTTGGTGGCTCAGTCGAATGAGCGTCTGACTCTTGGTTTAGGCTCAGGTCATGATCTCAGAGTTGTGAGATGGAGCCCCACGTCAGGCTCCCCTCATTCAGCAGGGAGTCTGCTCAGGGTTCTTTCTCTCCCTCTGCTCCTACCCCCACAAATAATAAGTATTGGCTATGATATGTACAAGTTAAAATACTAATGCATTGCTAGTGGGAATGTTAAATAGGGCAGCCACTCTGAAAAACAGTTTGGCAGTCCCTCGATGGTTAAATACTGAACCATATGATTTACCACTCCCAGAGAAACAAACACATATGTTGACACAAAAACTTACATAAAAATTTTCATAGCAGCCTTATTTGTAATAACCAAAAGATGGAAAGAAGCAAATGCTCATCAATTAATGAAAGTGGTCTATCTATATGGAATATCATTTGGTTATAAAAAGAATGACATGCTGGCACATGCTACAAGATAGATGAGCCTTAAAAACACACTTAAGAAACTGAGGGTTGCTGGGGGTAGGGGGGCAGGGAGAGGGTGGTTGGGATGGTTATGGACTTGGGGAAGGTATGTGCTATGTATGGTGAGTGCTGTGAAGTGTGTAAACCTTGCGATTCACAGACCTGTACCCCTGGGGCTAATAATACATTATATGTTAATAAAAATCAAAAATTAAAAAATAGGGGCACCTGGGTGGCTCAGTGGGTTAAAGCCTCTGCCTTCGGCTCAGGTCATGATCTCAGGGTCCTGGGATCGAGCCCCACATCGGGCTCTCTGCTCAGCAGAGAGCCTGCTTCCTCCTCTCTCTCTCTCTCTCTCTGCCTGCCTCTCTGCCTACTTGTGAACTCTGTCAAATGAATAAATAAAATATTTTTAAAAAAATTAAAAAATAAATTAATTTAAAAAAAAAAGACAAAAAAACCCCCACACACTTAAGAGAAAGAAGACAAAGGACCACATATTTATGTATGAGTTATGTGTAATCATACATTTATGTATGATTCCATTTATATGAAAGTAGACTAGTGATTGCCTAGGGCAGAGGTGGGTGGCGGTTGTGGGGCTGTGGCATGGCCACTAAGGTTTGTGAGGTTTCTTTTTGGAGTAATCACAGTATCCTAAAATGGTTTGTGGTGGTGGATGCAAATCCGTGAGTACCCCAAAAGTCTTTGAATTGCACACACAAACACAAATTATCAGGACATTTTAACTTTTTCCTATACTTTCTCATTTTTTTCCCCATTTCTCTGGGGTATTGGAATCATTTCTTATATTCATGTTATTTTTCCTTTACATTATGTATCTTTTAAGGCCTGTTAAAAACATTTTATTTGTTTTGTAGTTATGCACATTATTATAATTTTATGATTAAATTGGTTTTTAATTCTCACCACCAATCCTTCAGTTTGGTGATCTCGATCCACTTTTTTTTTCCGACAGAGAGAGAGGGATCAAGTAGGCAGAGGGGCAGACAGAGAGAGAGGGGGAAGCAGGCTTCCCGCTGAGCAGAGAGCCTGATGCGGGGCTCGATCCCACGACCCTGAGACCTTGGCAGAGGCTTAACCCACTGAGCCACCCAGGTGCCCCTCGATCCACTTTTAGATCTCTATTTTAATTCTCTTTTAGAAAATTTTTTTTCAGCAGCTGCCTGAGTGGCTCAGTCAGTTAAGTGTCTGCCTGCAGCTCAGGTCAGGATCCCTGGGTCCTGGGATGGAGTCCTAATCGGGATCCCTGCTTGGTGGGGAGCCTGCTTCTCCCTCTCCTACCTCCCCTGTTTGTGCTCTCTCTCTCACAAATAAATAAATAAAATACTAACAAAAAAAAAGATTTTTTTCAGAAGGTTATGGGTAGTACTTTCAGACCCCTTGCATATTTGAGCCTGTTGTCTTCATGTATGAAGTGACATCGTGACTGAGTATAGAAGTCTTGGGACCCAGTTTCTAAGTACAATGGCATTATTTTGTTGCTTTCTAGATGTGGTGTCATAGAAGAAAAAAAGTCTGGGCATGGTTGGTTCTTTTTGTTGTTGTTATTGACATTTGCTCTTGATTTTTGTTTTAGGCTGTGTGTTTGTATGATGATTTTGTTTTTTTTCTTTTAAAGGTCACAATTTTCTCCAGCATGTGTCTAAGTACTGGTCTATTTTCATTAACTGTTTTCTTTCCTTTCTTTCTTTCTTTCTTTTTAAAAATATTTTATTTATTTATTGGCAGACAGAGATCACAAGTAGGCAGAGAGGCAGGCAGAGAGAGAGAGGAAGGGAAGCAGGCTCCATGTTGAGCAGAGAGGCAGACAGAGAGAGAGGGGGAAGCAGTCTCCATGTTGAGCAGAGAGCCCAATGCGGGGCTCGATCCCAGGACCCTGGAATCACGACCGGAGCAGAAGGCAGAAGCTTTAACCCACGGAGCCACCTAGGTGCCCCCATTAACTGTTTTCTTAAAACATATACTTCCCATAGACTTCTGGAAATAGAAGAAGTTAGAATGTGATACTCATTTTTTTCCCTAAGAATCTTAGTGACGATCAAAGTCATCAAAATAATATAAATTAAGAAAAAAAAGAATTAGAAGGGGGGTCTGGGTGGCTTAGTCAGTTAAACATCTGACTCTTGATTTCATCTCAGGTCATGATCTCAGGGTCTTGAGATTGAACCCTGAATCGGGCTCCCTGCTCAGCAGGGAGTCTGCTTGTCTCCCTCTCCCTCTGGCCCTCTGCCTGCTCATGCCTGCTGTCTCCCTCTCTCTCTTATGTACATACATACATACATAAATATAGCTAACTAGCTTTTGAAAATTTTGACATTTAAGAAACCACATCTTTATGGGACCTGTGCTCATGTTTTTATTATTATTAACTTATTATATATGATTACCATTACTTTGATTTATAATAGCCTGTCAATGTCAAAGAAATTTGTGGATAAATGTTCTGAATAAATATAACAGGGAGCACCATCTGCCTTTGGCTCAGGCTATGATCCCAGGATGGAGCCAGGGTCAGATTGGGCGCCCTGCTTGGTTGTGGGGGTCTGCTTACCCCTCTTCATCTGCCCCCCCTCCTGTGCATGCACATCCTCTCTCTCAAATAAATAAAATCTTAAAAAAAAACCCACAAAATAAATATAATGCATTAAAAAAAGCAAACATTATGATTTTCAAATTACTCAGGTATACATTGCTTTAAGCTCTTGAGATAAATTTCTTGGCCATCAGGCAAGAGAAAGAACAGCAGAAATGGGAGGGAAGGAGGGGAGATGGGAAGAAAGAATCTAGAAAGAGAGAAACAGAGACAGAAAGAGAAAACATAAAATTAGTGGATGAATGAAAAAAGACAAGTAGCTGGAGATTCAGAGGAACGGAGACATGCACATACACACCAAGGAAGAAGAGGAGAAAGCTCTTTAGGTTAAAAGGACTCAGTGTAGGAGAAAAATACGATGGAGGTAGACTCACAAAGAACAAGAAAAAAAAGAAAAGAAAAGCAAGAAAGGGGGAAAGAAAAACACCAGAGAAAGATGATCCTAGTTTTTCAAGTACTGGTGCAAAAATGTATTCTGTGTCACTGTCTCAGCCAGTGAAATTCAAAACATATAATTGCCCATTATCAAAACTCCTTGAAATTTTAATTAAACTGCTAGCCAATGTTCAAACTTTGTGATTTTTCTCTAATCCTGGTGAAGTTGTCTTCTGAATTTGAAAATCGTAATGATTTGCCAAGGGAAAATGATGCCTTTAGGTGCGGCTAAGGAATCCAGAACACAATTATCATGAGGGACAGGCCGTGAGATTGGATGGATTCCCCATTTCTGTTTTAGTGTTTAACTATTGTCATAGAAGAGAAGTGACCCGAAGAAAGCTATCATTGATAATAAGCTAGAGCTTAGCAACCTAAAATACACCAAAGCAGGAACACTTTAATGGTAAATAACAATGCATGTGTTGTGTCTATTTGGACTTCTACTTGAGCAAAGGGGGGACTACTGAGAAGAAAGAAAGGGAGTAAAGCCCATTGCAGTTGGAATTCAAGGGGTTTAAAAAGAATTCTATATGGCACTGCAGAGATAGCACTTTAATGGTCATCCCCCCCACCCCCAAATTGAGGCAGAGGAAAAAATAAGACAAAGATAAGCTCCGTTATTTCACACGTAGATTTTAAATATTAAAGCATCAGCAGGGACACCTGGGTGACTCAGTCGTTGGGCGTCTGCCTTTGGCTCAGGTCATGATCCCAGGGTCCTGGGATCGAGCCCCTCACCAGGTTCCCTCCTCAGCAGGAAGCCTGTTTCTCCCTCTCCCATTCCTCCTGCTTGTGTTCCCTCTCTCACATCTCTCTCTGTCAAATAAATAAAATTTAAAAAAATAAATAAAAGCATCAACAGTTATGATGTTCTAAGATACAACGTGGCCTAAAATCCTGATGAATGGTCAAATGTTCTATTTCATTCAGGTAAACGTGACTAAGTTCAGGTGATGTAGACACTTTAGATAGATTTCATTTATTTATTTATTTATTCATTTATTTATCTGACAGAAAGAGCATGATCGGGGGAGCAGCAGGCAGAGGGTGAGGGAGAAGCAGGCTCCCCACAGAGCAAAGAGCCCGATGTGGTGCTCCATCCCAGGACTGCCAAGATCACGACCTGAACGGAAGGAATCTGAGTCACCCAGGCACCCCCACAGTAGACAGTTTAAAAACAAAGGGTAAATGAAGGTTTAGGCTTTCATTTAGTTTATAGAAATTCAGCTATGTAGCTGTGTGGGTTTTTTTCTATATGCGTATGATTCTCCCAACAAATAGTCGTTTTTGTTTTTTTGTTATTTTTAAAGATTTTATTTATTTATTTGACAGACAGAGATCACAAGTAGGCAGAGAGGCAGGCAGAGAGAGAGGAAGGGAAGCAGGCTCCCTGCTGAGCAGAGAGCCCAATGCGGGGCTCAATTCCAGGACCCTGGGATCCTGACCCGAGCTGAAGGCAGAGGCTTTAACCCACTGAGCCACCCAGGCTCTCCAACAAATAGTCATTTTTGAATCAAATCATGTTATACATTATTTCGCTAATATTAAAATATTTATTAAATATCCACATATATGTTCTGCTCTACCAAAGGAGGTAAAACACATAGATGTAGCCCCAGTCTTGTACTTTTCTTTCTCAGTTAGGTAACACATGTGAAGAGAGACATAAAGCAGACCAACAGACACTCGATGAGCTGACCACTGATTGACATGAGTGTTACATATCTTTGTATGCGATAACACCACAGCTAAGTACTAGCAGCTTCTCTTTACTACCATCTGTTTATACCTCGTCTTTGAATAATTGTCCATGGATCATTTAAAAGCAGGGGCGCTTGGCTGGTTGAGTCAGTGGAGCCTGTGACTCTTGATCTCAGTGTTGTAAGTTCTAACCCCATGTTGGGGGCAGAGATTACTTGAAAATAAAATTCTTAAAAAAAAAAAAAAAAAGTAGTATCTGTCCAGAATGCCAATTACCTTCCCAAAGCTCATCATTATTATGGCATACAATGTGCTCTGTCCCTTTTCTTATTCTTTTAACCCAATGTTTCTAAAACTTCAGTCTTTCACTTACTATCTTCACAATTTTTGCAATTATCCTACAAACCATGCTATTATTTAAAAAATAATTTAGAGGCACCTGAATGGCTCAGAGGGTTAAGCCTCTGCCTTCAGTTCAGGTCATGATCTCAGGGTCCTGGGATCGAGCCCCCCATTGGGCTCTCTGCTCAGCCTGCTGAGCCTGCTTCCTTCCCCCTCTTTCTCTGCCTGCTGTTCTGCCTACAGCAGATCAGACAGATCTCTCTCTCTCTCAAATAAATACATAAAATCTTTTAAAAAAATTTAAGTCATACTTCTTTTATAGTAATACCTACTTTAACCTAGTCCTAAACATTGATGAGAGTCAGAGATTTGTTTTTTTAAAAAAATGTGTCTAGGTATCCTCAACTTAAATAATCACATGAGCCCCCAGTGCTATGCTAACTGTACTTGGATAACCACACCGTTAATGGAGTCAACTTTGCTATCACCTAGCAAGAATGATAAGTGTATCAACATGAAATCCTGCCCTGCAGGACATAAGCTACGCTATCTTCTATCTCAAAAGGTAGTCTTGTTTTTTGTAATCTCTTATAAGTAGACACATTCCAAGATACACATAGCAAACAATATGTAAGGAAGTCTGAGTTTCCTAATTTAACTATTTCAGATTAAAATATCTCTTAAAAATTCATCTCTAGGTTTTTCTTCAAAGCTCTTCAGATTGATTTAGTAATTATTGATATTTACTCTGATAACAATGACACAAATATATCGCTGTCTCTTAATTCTTAACATTCAGAATAGTGTAAATCAAACAGCATTCCTGGAGTTTAAATAATAAGGGAGGAATTGGATCTGGCAAATGAATGAGGCTCTCTTTCCTCATTTATTCAACAGATGTCTGCTGAATGCGTATTATGTGCCTGCCCTTTTTCTAGGTGTTAGAGATGCATCAATAAAAAACTTAAAAATAGATAAAACCACTGTTATCATGCATACATAATAATTATTATAATACAAAATTTTATGGAAAAGTTTTAAGATACACATTTGTCGTTGAGATACTCCCACCAGTGTTTTTTAGTATCTCAATCCTTAATTTTGAAAATCTCCAAATTTTTCATTAATATTTTAATTTATATTTATAATTATTAGTAAAAATATTCTTGGCCTTTGTGTATAATAAAATATTTCTAACCTATAGAAAAGTGCAGACAATAATATTAAACTTTATTCTTCCATTTGTTCAGACTGAAAACATTGGGGTCATTGACTCGTTTCACTTACTGAGGAGTAACTTACTTAGAATCAAATGCACAGATGTTTAGTGTGCTGTTCAATGAGGATTTTTAAAGATTTATTTATTAGAGAGAGTGAGCACAGGGGAGGAGCAGAGAGAGAATCTCAAGCAGACTCCCCGCTGAGTGCAGAGGCAAATGTGGGACTCAGTCCCAAGATCCACGAGATCATGACCTGAGTCGAAATCATGAGGCAAATGCTTAACTGACTGAGCCACCCAGGCCACCCAGTGCAGTGAGTTTTAATGAACATATATACATATGCTACCATTTCCACAATCAAAACATAGAACATTTACATAAGCCCAGAAAGTTCTCCCTGTACTTCTTTGTAGTTAGGCCCTTCCTCTAGGCAGCCATTGATCTGAATTCTATGAGCATGGAGTGGTTTTATTTGTTTTAGAATTTATATAAATGAAATGACATAGCATGCATTCTTTTGTGTTGGCTTCTTTCCCTCAAAAGAATGTTTTCGAGACTTGTTGGGGGAGAAGAAACTTTTGTTGCTCCTCAAGGTCCTTCTAGGTGGACTAAGAAAGTCAAATTGACATGAGACAGATTAACAGGAGAAAATCAAATTTACCTTTATAGTTATAGGGAATCCACATATACGTGGAATTGCAGAGACAGTCAGGCAACAGGAGGTTTATCTGAGCTAAGGAGAGGGGTAGAGGTGTGGATATACACAGGAAAGGAAGATCATTAGCAGGAAAGTGAGAGATATTTGGAAAACAAAGTTTGCCTGTTCTGCAGATAAATTTCTTTTTTTTTTTTTAAGATTTTATTTATTTTGTATTTATTTGTCAGAGAGAGAGAGAGCTAGAGCGAGCACAGACAGAGTGGCAAGCAGAGTCAGAGGGAGAAGCAGGCTCCCTGCAGAGCAAGGAGCCCGATGTGGGACTCGGATCCCAGGATGCTCATGACCTGAGCCGAAGGCAGCTGCTTAACCAACTGAGCCACCCAATGTCCCTCTGCAGATAAATTTCTTAGGTAAAGAGGAATCTCTGTTAATAGTTCTCTTCCTGGTACAGGCAGGTAGTTGAGAGGGGTAGGTAAAGAGCTTTTCTGAAAACATGAGTTTTGATTGCTTTTAACTTAAGATAATGGATCTTCCAACAAATTTTTTTTTAAAGATTTTATTTATTTATTTGACAGAGAGGGAAATCACAAGTAGAGAGGCAGGCAGAGAGAGGGGGAAGCAGCCTCTCTGCTGAGCAGAGAGCCCTATGCGGGGCTCAATCCCAGGACCCTGAGATCATGACCTGAGCCAAAGGCAGAGGCTTAACCCACTGAGCCACCCAGGCACCCCTGATCTTCCAAACAATTTTTACCAACTGGCTCTAGCAGTGTATAAGAGTTCCTATTGATCTATGTCTTCATTAGCACTTTGTATTTTCTGATTTCTTAATTTTTCCAGTAACTAATAGGTAAAATGTTATCTCACTATGGTCTTTTTTTTTTTTTTTTTAAGATTTTGTTTATTTATTTGACAGGCAGAGAACACAAGTAGGGGGAGAGGCAGGCAGAGAGAGAGGAGGAAGCAGGCTCCCTGCTGACCAGAGCGCCTGATGCAGGACTCCATCACAGGACCCTGGGATCATCACCTGAGCCTAAGGTAGAGGCTTTAACCCACTGAGCCACCCAGGGGCCCCTCACTGTGGTCTTATTTTAAATTTTCTGATTAGTAATAAGGTGGAACATTTTTTCTCAGTTATTGACCATTTGGGTTTTCTTTTCTCTAAAGTTGCAGTTCAAGTATTCTGTGTCTAATGTTTCTCATTCACGTTGTAATTCTACATGGAGGCAAGAGCTTCTTCTCCTCTTCCCCTGCCTTCCTCTCTCCGACTCCCACTGGCAAAACCTAAGATAAATCATTTGGCATGAAACAAAGTGCTGCAATGGAAAATTTTGTGTATATTTTGTTTTTGTGGAACTACTTCCTCAGGGCAAATTCTTAGTGGGATTATACGTAGCTTTTACGAGATATTGCCAAATTTTTCTCTATATGGGATTGGACCATTTTGCACTCAGCAACAACATATGAGGGTGTTTTTCCACAGAGCCACATGAATGGGGTACATTGTCAGACTTTTGAATCTTTGCCAAACTAATAGGTACTAAGTGATATTTCAGTATAATTTTAATTTGGATTTCTCTTATGGAGTTGGACATCATCTTATATGTTTGGGATCCATTTATATACCTTCTTCTGTGAATTTTCTGTTCATGTGTTTTGCCCATTTTTTTCTATTGGATTTTGATGATTCTAGTCATTTTTAAATATATGTTATGGTAATTAGCCCTCTACTTGTCATGTAAATAGCAATATTTCCTCCCGGTTTGTTATTATGTTTTGACTTTGGTGATCAACTTACTTAACTCTGGAAAACAAAAAAATCACATTGGTATCATTATGGCATTGCCTCACATTTAAATGTTAATTTTGAGGAAAATTGACATCTTTTTAATTTTGTTTGCTTTACCCAAGACCATGGAATCCTTTTTATTTGTTCAAGGTTACTACTGAAGTTTTTGTTAAGATTTTTCTCATATAAGTTTGTACGTTTCTTGATAAGTTCAGCCTTAAGTATTTTATTTTTTGTTGCTTTTATAAACAGGGTTCAGTGTTACATTAAGTCTTTTATTGCTTGATATGTATGAAGAATATTGTTTCTACATGTTAATTTTAAATATAGCAATGTTACTGAATTCCTTGTGTAGGCAAAGAGGCAGGCAGAGAGAGGGGGAAACAGGCTTTCCACTGAGCAGAGAGCCTGATGCAGAACTTGAACCCAGGACCGTGAGATCATGATCTGAGCCGAAGGCAGAGGCTTTAACCCACTGAGCCACCCAGGCGCCCCGGGTTTGGATATTTGTATAATGACATATATCCACCATTATATTATCATACAAAATAGCTTCACTGCCCTAAAAGTCCTTTATGGTCCACCTATTCATCTTTCTTTCCCCTGACCCCCTGGAAACCACTGATCATTTTACTGTCCCCATAGTTTTGCCTTTTTTAGAATGTCTTATTGTTGATGTCATGCAGTATGTAGCCTGTTCGGATGAGCTTCCTTCACTTAGTAACATCCATTTACATTTCCTCTTTGTTTCATCAGCTCAGCTGGTTAAACCACTGACTCTTTTTTTTTTTTTTTTTTAAGATTTTATTTATTTATTTGACAGAGAGAG
>NC_081569.1:109180293-109204135 GCF_022355385.1 Mustela nigripes
AGAGAGAGAGAGAGAGAGAGGAAGAAGCAGGCTCCCCACTGAGCAGAGAACCCGACATGGGGCTCGATCCCAGGACCCCAAGATCATGACCTGAGCTGAAGGCAGAGGCCTTAACCCACTGAGCCACCCAGGCGCCCCAAACCACTGATTCTTGATCTCCGTTCAGGTCTTGATGGTGATGGGATGACGGTGTCTCAGAGTTGTGAGTTCAAGCCCCATGTTGGACTCCATGCTGAGCATGAAGCTTATTTAAGAAAAGAATTTCCTCTGGGTCTTTTCATGGCTTGATAGCTCATTTCTTTTTAAAACTGAATAATAGTCTATTGTCTGGATGTACCGCAATTTATTTTTTCATCTACTGAAGGATATCTTAGTTGCTTCCAAGTTTTGGGAACTACAAATAAAATTGCTATAAACATCCATGCAGGTTTATGTATGGATAGAAGTTTTCTGCCCATTTGAGTAAATACTAAGGAGTAGGACTGCATAATTTTTTAAAATATGCTTTTGGATTCTGGGGCCAATATTTGACTTAGAATTTTTTATATCCAAATCCATAAGTGAGAGTTGAACAGTATTTGTCATATTTTGAGATTGATGTCATACTGGCTTCCAAAAAACAATTTGGAATGCCTTTTTCTTTTAAAATGCTCTGAAGGGGTGCCTGGGTGGCTTAGTGGCTTAAGATTCTGTCTTTGGCTCATGTCCTGATCTCAGGGTCCTGGGATCGAGCCCCACATCCTGCTCTCTGCTCAGCAGGGAGCCTGCCTCCCCCTCTCTCTCTGCCTGCCTCTCTGCCTACTTGTGATCTCTCTCTGTCAAGTAAATAAATAAAAATCTTTTTAAAAAATGCTCTGAAATAATGTATTTCAGGCATCAGATCTTTGGGGATTTAGAATTTCTTTGTGAAGCCATCTGAGCCTGGTACTTTTTCATGTGGATAGTTATTAGATATCTTTCTTTGTTTCTCTTAATAAAATTGATTTGTCCAGGCTTTCAATATTTAGTGGAATTAATTTTGGCATATTGCAGTCTAATACTATGAAAATAATTACATAATACCATGTCACTTTCTGTTTTACTGACTATCTTATTGGTTCTTATTTTGAATGGTTATGCTTTTTTCCTCTTTTTTTCTGGATTAGGTATATTAGTGGTCTGTCATTAAAAGCTTTTTTTTTTTTTTTCAAATAGTCAGCAGGTTTATTTATTAGTCTATGGCTTTCTGTATTCAACCACATTGATTTCTGTTTGTTTTTTTTTTTTAAAGATTTATTTATTTGACAGAGAGAAATCACAAGTAGACAGAGAGGCAGCCAGAGAGAGAGAGAGAGAGGGAAGCAGGCTCCCTGCTGAGCAGGGAGCCCGATGCGGGACTTGATCCCAGGACCCTGAGATCATGACCTGAGCCGAAGGCAGCGGCCCAATCCACTGAGCCACCCAGGCGCCCCTGATTTCTGTTTTTATCTTTATTATCTTTCTGCTTTTCTTTGGTATAGTTTTTTTTTTTTTTTTTTTACAAGCTTTGTTGTTGTTTTTAAGATTTTATTCACTTATTTGTCAGGGTGAGAGAGAGCACAAGCAGGGGGAGTGGCAGGCAGATGGAGAAGCAGGTTCTCCCCTGAGCAAGGAGCCCAAAGCAGGACTTGATCCCATGACCTGGGAATTACGACCAGAGCCTAAGGCAGATTCTTAAGCAAATGAACCACACAGGCATCCCTGGTATAGCTTTTTGAGTTAGAAATATAATTTATTTAGAGTCATTCTTTTGTTTTCATTACATAAATATTTGAAGGCTACAAATTTCCCCTAATCACTGATTTGTTTTTTCGTAGATTCTGATGTATATTGTTTCCCCCTTTTTTTTTTTTTTTTAGAAATTATGAATCCAATTTGAATACTAATTTTCATTTCATCTAATACTTCTTTAATAGCACCCTTTAAAATTTCTAGGTGGAAATGATTGATTGTTTTCTGATTTTGTTTTTTTTTAATTTTTTTAAAGACTTTATTTATTTATTTGAGAGAGAGACAGTGAGAGAGAGCATGAGCGAGGAGAAGGTCAGAGGGAGAAGCAGACTCCCCATGGAGCTGGGAGCCCGATGTGGGACTCGATCCCGGGACTCCAGGATCATGACCTGAGCTGAAGGCAGTCGTCCAACCAACTGAGCCACCCAGGCGCCCTGTTTTCTGATTTTGTTATCAATTTTTAGTATTATATGTTTATTACTATTACTGTTTAATTAGAATACTATTTGCATTATTTCTACTTCTATTATTGAGAAGTGACACAGTACAAAGTCAATTTTCATGACTGAGTCCATATGTGTTTGGGAGGAAAGTATATTCTCTATTTTTGAGGTATAAATTTGAATATATCCATGAGACCTACTTTATTTATTATCTTGTTAGATTTTTTTTACATCTCTAATTTGATCTATTAGACCTTGGTTGGTATGAGAGAGATGCTGATGTCTCTTATTCTTATTGTATTTTATTGTAAACTGAGCAGTATGATTAATTTACTATTTTGCATTTGAGAGTAAGACAAACAAGATACACAACAGGATTCCTCTAAGTGATACATTTATTTCTGCTAAAAACTTCTCTAGCTTCTAGTCCAGGGACTGTCAATACTACTTTTAAGTTATTAGGCAAATATTTTATTCTTAGGCTTATCTGTCTTCTGTGTAAAATGAGGTGAGTTATGGGATATTTCTTCAGTCCAATACTCTAATTTATCAATACAACAAAAGTGCTTTTGAAATAATACCTGCTGCGGGGCGCCTGGGTGGCTCAGTGGGTTAAGGCCTCTGCCTTCGGCTCGGGTCATGATCTCAGTGTTCCGGGATCGAGCCCCGTGTCGGGCTTTCTGCTCCGCGGGGAGCCTGCTTCCTCTCCTCTCTCTGCCTGCCTCTCTGCCTACTTGTGATCTCTGCCTGTCAAATAACTAAATAAAATCTTAAAAAAAAAAAAAAAAAAAGAAAGAATACCTGCTGTTACTGACTGGGGTTATGGCAATAACAGTGATGGTTTGTTCAGTGCTTCCTGCCTGCCAGGCTCCCTGCATAGCACTTTACATATATGTTTTAACTGAATGGAAGCATATTCGTTTAGTTTTTCTTCAACCTCTAGAACGTTGGCCTCTCTCTGATTCAGCTGGCAGAAACTTGATGGATTGGCTCAGTATTTTAGGAGACCACCCCCTGCAGAAGTTGACAGTGGGTACTTGCATGTTGTCGGACCCGGCCTTTTACTTGAATCAGGACAATGGTCAGAGAGCACATTGGTCAAGGGAGCAATCAGGCAGCATTTATTTCTGTTAGGTTTCCAGGTTTGGCAGGAAACTAGACCAGAAGGAGATAAGGAGCTCAGACCTTTACAGGGTGTGATTGGAGTCTTGGACAAAGAGGAACAGAGCTGTTTTCCTGGCCAGCTATTTTCATCCCTGGCTCATACAAGTGCTCTCAATATGTAAAAAATACTGTGGCGAAAGACTGTTCCTTGAGATCAGCAGACATAGCGTCCTAACAAGGAATGGTTAGCTCTAAGCCAATCTCCTTTTGCCTTTAGTAGTAACTCTGTTGATAACATAGACACAAGTAATAAAATGGTCTCACCCTGCCTCAGATTAAGTGACATAATTCCTGCCCCTTCAGCTAAAGATACTTTGTATTATTCTCAAACTCACTTATCCAGCTGGTCAATCATGTAACATTATTATCTTCTATTACCATCAGGGTTGATAAATATGTGATACTAGTGTCAATTCTTCTTCCCCCTGGGCCCCTGGCAGAGACTCAGTTACTATTCAGTTTGTATACTTTCTTGCCAAACTTCTCAACATGACACCCAAGTAACAAGACTAGGATTTGCTCCCACTATAGAATCCATTGCCATTCTTATTTAGGCACTCTGGATTCAAAGACAAGGAACTGGGCAGCCTCGTGTGGGACACAGGAATGTAAACAGCCTCTCTAGATCAGAGAATTCCATGCTGTGACAGAAAGGAGCTGCTGTCTAACTTTAAGACTGGCAAATTTAATTCCAAATGGCATGAGGATGTCCAACTCGCTTGAATGCCCCAGACTATGTTATTTGTCCTGCTCAGTAGGTATTGAATATCTGCTTTGGTTGTTCTCACCAGATGCCCCAGCAAGACTTGTGTACCAAGTCCCAGACGTGCTTTCAGTTTGCTCAATTTGCAAAACTTGGGTTTAGCACAGTTGGGGCTGGCAAAGTCTTTCAGGTGGGCTGTTGAGCCCAATGGGAACTTCTGCTGGATGTAAATAATAGCTAAGAGGCATCACATGATATCATACTCTGTTGTACTATCTCTGTTTTTTGGTGCATGGGAGAATGTGAGCAGGGCTGGGTTCATGGCAACCATGAACCTGACAGTCAGAGATGTAAACACAGGAGCCCTCCGCTCACATGCTCAGTGTTGTGTTTTAAAAGGAATGGGTGTGTCTGTTTGGCTTAGCATTACATTCTATTTTCATTTCAAAGTATGGAGGATCTGTTTCAGTGTTCCTGTCATTAGTCTAATTTGCTGATTTACAAGTAGGTATTACTTTTATATCCAAACAGGCATGGCTAGGAGACACCATAGATCATTAAAACTCTAACTGGGAACATCTGAAAGCAATTTTGAGACACTATTCTAGACCTTCTTAAGTGCACTAGATATGGAACAATAGTCCTTTCACTTTGAGGACTTGTAGCATAGATGCCTGCAAAGGAACAATAATTAAGAAATGATTCACAATATTTTCTCCAGAGACTGTTGCTATGATGATTTTGCAGCATCTACTCTAAAGGAAGCAACCAATGTAAAATGGAAATGAATAACATGAATAGGGCAGAGAAGGAAAATAATAGACAATGCTTTGTAGACAGCTCCATAAACCCTAGAGCCCAGACTTTCCTGAAATTGACTCTTTCATTTATATGTGTTGTGCCAGGCAACATGCTTCTGTGAAAAGACATTGTAGGACCAGAAGGATCTTCTTGCTTTATAGACCTCTCTTGTGACCTACGCCATTAGTAATAAGTAATACAAACCTGGGTAGTCTAAGAAGAGAGGAGATACTATCAGAATGATTATCTTGGATTACAAGGAATGGCACATAGATTGACACTGTGCTGTTTTGTTGAGTTGAGCTACTGACCACCGATAAAACAGATGTCAAATAACTGAATCATCTGGTACTCATGAATGTACAAGTTTTTGTGCGTACGAGTTTTTGAAACAATTGTCCCAAACTGTGGGTAAAACTTGCAACAATTTTTTGCATTAATATGTGTTAATTTAATGTATTATCAAAACTAATGTTTGCTCCTTACCACTTGGTTTGGATCAAAACCACCAAATTTAAGTAATGCAGACAAGATTCCGTAGCCATACAATATATATGAACTCGGATTTATAAGAAGTTTAATTTGATTACGATACAAAGACAATATTTTAAAGTCATATATTTATGTAGTAATAGTGAGTTCATACAATACCTTTCATTCAGAGCTTAGTAATGCAGTACAGGAGCTAAGTGGGAGTCAGTCGACATCATCCTGAGTCCAAGGGCATTGAGTAATTTGTTGGTATATCTAACTTGCCCCCGCAGGATGGATTCCCAAGGATCTAGCTTGCAGTGAGTTTCGGATCTGGAAGATGCATATGGTGTTGTAAGACGTGAGGCGGTTCTTGTGCAGGGGGAGGAAAGGACCCATCATTCTGCATCTTAACAAGGGCCTCGCCTTCCCTCCAGGTGATCCTTAAGTCTGGACCACATTATAAGAAATACTGACCAAGACCTTAAAGGTCATCTAATTCCAAGTCCTCATTTTAGGAAGGGTCCACAAAGGTTAGACGACTTGATCTAGGTTTGGTAGCTAATTTGCGCATCGGCTGTCTTCCTCCCACCCCTAAGACCCGGGAGTCTGGATGGTTAGAGAAGTTCCTTGATGAAATCGGGCAGAAAAGCTTTTTTGAGGGAGTCTGTGACATTTTTTCTTCCACCCGGTCGTTAACCTGCATGGAATCAGCATCTCCCTCTGACCATCTCTGACGTTCCAGAACACCGAGAGAAAGTTGCCAGGCCAGGGCGGCCGCTGGGTCTGCGGGGGGAGGCGGGCGGCTCCGCCTCCACGCTCGCGGGCGGGCTCCACACTGGCCGCGGAGCGGCGAGCGCGGTACTCCGAGGCAGGCGGCGGGCGGGGAAGGCGCGGGGCGTGGTTTGCAGCTTTCTGAGCGCCAAGGAGCGGAGCGCGCTCAGCTGCGTCCCGAACCTTCGGCTGGACCGATAAAGCGAGCGGGAGAACGAGCAAAGGGCGCGATCGTGGGAGCAAGGCAAGTGGGGCGCCGACGTGGGTCGGCCCCAGCCCGCGCCCTCACCCCTCGCGGGGCCAGCAGCGGGTGAGCGCGGTCGCGGGCCCCCAGCGCCCCGGTGCGCCCCGGAGAGAGCGGGCTGAGGCGGGGAGGGAAAGCGGGAAGGAGGGAGGGGAAGGGGCGGGGGCGAGGGAGGGAAAGGTCCCCGAGCCGCGGGCGGGGGGCAGGGGGCGGTAGGCGCGAGAACCGACCCGTTGTTGGGGTCCGAGCCCGGTCATCGGAAACTTTGCCCGGGTGGGGAGAGCGGGGTGCGTGGAGGGCGCCGCAAACTTGTCAGCGGGCGGGGCGCTCCGGGGATTGGAGCGAGCGCCGGCGGGTGGCGTTTGTCTCTCCGGCTTCTTTGTGTCACCTCCGGGCCCCGGCCCTCCTGGGCGGCCAGCTCGGAAAGGGGCTGCGCGGGGGGCTCGGCCCTGATCCCCGCGCCGCCCCCGTCGGGCCCAGGCCCCAGCACTCCCGATCCGCTGATTGTTTTCCTTCCTCGCGTCACGCCTGGGCTGGAAAGATTTTGAACCCCGCGTGAGCTAGAACGCGGAGAGCTGCGGCGCGGAGATTGCCAAATCGTGGGCGGTGCGAGGCTCGCCCCGCGTCCCCGGGCACCAGCGGGCAGGGGCGCACCGGGGCTGGACAGGGCGCGGGGACCCGCGGGCCCAGGCGCTGGAGGTACAGCGGCGGGCGCGGCAGCTAAGCGCCCCCGCGGCGGGGGCGGCTCGGACGGCTCGGATTATAATTCCATTTTGATTGCTTGGGGTCTTTGTTGTCTGAAATTGCCTTGAGGGTCTGACGGTAGCACCTTCCCCTCCTTAGGTTATTTTTCTTCTGTTAAAAAGGGGGGGGGGCGGGGGACTTCTGTGGAATCAGTGCTGCTCCAACCGACGCGAGCCGCCTTATTAGATGGAGATTGAGAAGTCCTGTGTAACATTTGCCTTTGTGGACGCTTGTTATTTCCGAAAGTTATTATTTTCCCCTCCCCTAGTGGAAGGGAGCGTCTGAGCTGGATGCCAGCAGGCTCGATTGTGTACAGGCACCAGCAAGTCAGAGCCCAGCCTAGGGTGTTTCTTTGTAGCCGCTCACTTGGGCATCGCTACCCCCCCGCCCCGGCTTTTTTAAAAGTTTGATTTCAAGCAACTTTCATCTGCTTTTTTGAAAGTTTCCCTCGCCCCGAAGTCCTCCTTGCAGTTATTACGTGGTTGTGCTCGGATGGGTTCGGTACTTTTAGGGTTGTGGGTTACAATGCACTTCTGAACCCTACCTGGCCCTTCACCCCTCGGGTCCCTGCCGCTGAGAACGTGTAAATATCACCAGGAGAAGGTATTCTCCCTTTATGAGATGGAACATTTGGCGTGTTTTTGTACTTTAGTGCATGACTCCTTTTTTAGTTTTCTTTCTGGAAAACTGGTGGGACTTTCAAAGGCTTTTCCCGAGATAATTACTAAGCGAACGGCCTTAGCCCCGCCATTACGCCCCCTACCCCCAATGCACCGCGACGGAGAAGGGAGCAGGTGTAATCCTCATTAAGTTGTTTTTGTTGTTGTTGTTTTGTGAAGACTCTGGAGCTGTCAAAATAAGTAAAAAGTGGAAATTCTTGGTTCTTTGTTCACATGTTTGAATCAACTGAACTTTATTTGAATTCAACAAAAATAAAAATCAAACCAGTTTTGTCAGCTTAGCATTGGACATGAAGATTGCTTTAAAAAAAAAATCATGTGAATAAGTTTACCCAGTTAGAAGTTTTACAAGCATTTCAGTGCCTTCATACTGGTTGCAGGATATTGCAATATGTTCAGAGAAGTGAATCACAGTGAAATTATTCTAGGTAGTGCCTTCCGTAGTTTTAACAGAGTTTTTAAGTAAATCTCACAAGAGGAATCAGGCATGTCTTAATAAGTAAAGGTGAGCGTGGAAAGCAATTGAGTAATTTGTCATTACTCATATGTTTTTTATACAGATTTTTAATAATTTCACAAAATTGTTCATTTACTAATAAGCTCTTACCATATGTTAGCCATTGTGCCCCAAACTGGGGTTCCAAATAATAATAATTACCAATTATAGAGTGCTTATTTTATACCAGTAAATGCTTTGCATAGATTACCTTATTTATCTGATAAATATTTATTGAGTGCCTACAGTGTATTGTGCTAGGCGCTGAAGTTCCAGCAGCCCATGGGACTGCTGTGGTTTCCGCCAGTCATGGGGGAGAGCTTGGGAAGATCCACAGAACATGAAAAACATTAGCAAACTGATTAGAGATTTTACAGTGTGAATCAGATCGCACACTTCCCTGTTGAAAATCCTTCAGTAGTTTCCCATCTCCCTCTGAGTGAAAGGCAGACCTGACTGGCCCCCAGAGCTTGCTCCATCTGGTCCTCATGTCCCAGTCCTTCACCTTTTTGATCTTATCTGCTGCTCTGCTTCTTGCTCATACTTCTACAGCCAGACTAGTTTCCTTGCTGTCTGAGATGCCTTTCGACTTGCTGTTTCCTCTGCTTGGAATGCTCCCTGCGCAGCCTGCGGATCTGCCTGGTTCCCTCCCTGACCCGCTTCACTTCCTTACTCAATATTGTGTTCTCAGTGAGCCTTGGCAAAACCCCAGATTTAAATAATCACCAGCTCTCTTGTAACTCCCATTCCCCTGTTCACGATTTATTGTTTTTCTCCATGGCATTTTTTTTTCCCCTAAAGATTTTATTTATTTGCCAGAGAGAGAGAGAGAGCGCGCGCGCACACAAGCCGGGGGAGCAGTAGGCAGAGGGAGAAGCAGGCTCCCCACTGAACAAGGAGTCTGGCGCGGGACTCAGACCTGAGCCACCCAGGCATCCCTTTCCATGGCCCTTGGGATCATAAAACTAAACATACTCTATGTTTGACTCATTTGTTAATGGTCTGTCTTCCCCTGCTAGATCGCACTCCATCAATGCTGTTGTAGACGCTGTGGTATCCTCCGAGTCTGGAACAGTGCCTGACGTGTACTGGGTCCTTAAGAACTGTTGAATTAATGTTGAGTAGAAAGAAGGAGACTACAGGGGTCCGAAACAGAGACCAGGGTCTCCTGTGTTAATAGTGAGAAGCCCTCTCTGCAGCTGGTGTTTAAGCTGAATGTTTGTTAAGAAGGAGATGGCCTTGTGGTTGGGGCAGGAGGTTGTGGGGAGGAGAGAGGCATGGCAGAAGATCAGCGGGAGAAACAGCCTTGAGTCAGGAGAGAGCTTGGCTTTACTGGAACTGGGAGAAGGTGGTTATACCTGAGCACTGTCAGCTGGAGGGAAAGAACTAAGTAAAGATGGAAGGGTAATCCGGTGGAAGATCAAGCAGGGCCTTCCTTGTAGGCCAAGATTTGGATAAATTGAATCCCCATATATACCCTATTAGCTCTATTTTATAGTTTATGAAACTGGGCATCAGGTAGTTTTCTCCAGCTACCTGGTACGTGAATAGTTAAGCCTAGGATAGAAAACCAGGCCCTCTGACGTCAGAACACTTACATTTGACCCTATGCCTGTGTCAAAAGACAGAGTCTCCATCCTGATGATTAAGCCATTGCGGTATACACGTGGCAGCGCTGGAAAAGATGTGTCCTTCCGGTACCTGGGGAGGGGAAGCACCTTGTTCTGCCCAGGAGTGGAACAGGCCAAACTGGAAGAAAATGGAATCATTTTTCCATTTTTTTATTATTATGAACTATTTCACATTGACTACATCTTAATTATGAAATAATATTAATCTTCAATGCAACAACCTGTGCTTCAGGACTTCTCCGTGTGTTCACTTTTTAGCCTGGCTTGCTTTCCCGTCTACCCCTGACTGGTTCAAATGCCCCCTTTCTTACTTTGACCAAATGAAAGAGCGTGTCTGAAATAGTGTAAAATCGCTTGTGTTTCAAGCCTACTACTCTTCACTGAATTGCACGGGTTATGTTCTTTTCTGGTCATTATCTTAAACTGTCTCCACTTTGTGGGTTAGTGTGATAATTCTTACGCTGGCTCTGTTGAGTGTAATTGACACGCGGTAAGCTGCACATATTTAGAGGGTAAAATTTGGTAAAATTTTCACTTATATAAAGACCTGTGAAACCATCTCTCTCTTTGGCCCCTCCTTATCCCCTACATCCTCTTTTCCTAGACAACTGAAGATAGCATTTTTTTTTTTTTGGACAGACAGAGATCACAAGTAGGCAGAGAGGCAGGGAGGGGGAAGCAGGCTCCCTGCTGAGCAGAGAGCCCGATGTGGGGCTCGATCCCAGGACCCTGGGATCATGACCTGAGCTGAAGGCAGAGCTTTAACCCACTGAGCCACCCAGGTGCCCCCCTGAAGATACTTTTTTGACCCCTATGGATTATTTTGTGTTTTTAGAATTTTATATAAATGGAATCATAACGTCCCTTTTTTGTCTGGCTTCTTTCACTTAGCATAATTATTTGGAGATTCCTCCATGGGGTGTAAATCAGTGGTTCACCCCGTTTCATTGCTGAGCGCTATTCTACTGTATGGATCTACCCTAGTTCATCCATCCGTGCACCCATTGATTGACATGTGGCTTTTTTCCCAATTTTTGACTATTAAAAATAAAGCTTCTGTGGACATTATGTACAGTCTTAAGTAGACTGCTGTTTTCATTCCCCCTTGGTAAATATTTGGGAGTGGAACGGCTGGATCGTATGGTAGATAAGTGTTTTGAAGGAGTTGTACTATTTTACGTTCCAAAGCTGTGTATGAGGGTTCCCGTGGCCCTGCGCGCATGTCAATACTTCGTGTGGTTAGGCTTTCCAGAGACATTCTGCTAGAGGTACAGTGGTATCTCATTGTGTTTTAAATTTGCAGTTCCCTTATGACTAATGATATGCTTATTTACCACCCATGTATCTTCTTTTTTTAATATTTATATTTATATTGTTTATATTTTTTGCTTCCCTTTTTTTTTATTGGGTTGTTGCTTCCTTATTATTGAGTTTTGAGAATTCTTTGTTTTCCAGATGCAAGCTCTTTATTGGATACATGATTTGCAATATTTACTTCTAGTCCGTTCCTCATCTTACTGTCTCTTAACAGTATCTCAGAAGATCGGAAGTTTCAAATTTTAATGAAGTCAGTTTATCAATTTATTCTTTTATGAATTGTACTTTTGATGTTGTACCTTAAGAAATCTTTGCCTAGGGGCGCCTGGGTGGCTCTGTGGGTTAAGCCTCTGCCTTCGGCTCAGGTCGTGATCCCAGGGTCCTGGGATTGAGCCTCTCCCATCCAGCTCCCTGCTCAGAGAGGGAGGCCTGCTTCTCCCTCTCCCACTCCCCTCGCTTGTGCTCTTTCTCTCAATGTGTCTCTCTTTGTCCAATAAATTAAAAAAAATTTTTTTTAAAGATTTTATTTATTCATTTGACAGAGAGAGATCACAAGTACACAGAGAGGCAGGCAGAGAGAGGGGGGAAGCAGGCTCCCCGCTGAGCAGAGAACCCGATGCAGGGCTCGATCCCAGGACCCTGAGATCATGACCTGAGCTGAAGGCAGCGGCTTAACCCACTGAGCCACCCAGGTGCCCCCAATAAATAAAATCTTTAAAAAAAAAAAAAAGGAATGTAAAACTATATTTATCATTTTATATTTAGTTAGTATTTGTTTACAGAGTGAAGTATGCATTGAAGTTTACCTTACTGCTAATGGGAACATTTGGCAATTTCTAGAGACAGGTAATGTACAGAGATGATGTCTTGTGTGTGTTACAGGTGGGGGTTGGGTGGTATTTGCTGTTGGCATCTAGTGGGTCAAAACCAGGGATTCTGCTCAAGATACTGCAGTGACCACGAGCAACAAAGAATCATTCAGACAAAATGTCAGTGGTGCCAAGGGTGAGAAACGCTAAGCTAGAGGTTTATCAATTTTATTGACCTTCGCAATGAACCAGCTCTTGGTTTTATTGATATTTTCTTTTGTTTTTCCATTTTCTATTTAACTAACTTGTCACTCTGATCCTTATTGTTTTTTGTATTCTAGTTTCTTTCTTTTTTTCCCAAAGATTTATTTTTATTTATTTTATTTGGGAGAGAGAGCATGAGCAGGAGAGGGGCAGAGGGAGAAGCAGACTCCCCAGTGAGTGGGGAGCCTGACTCAGGGCTCAGTCCCAGGATTCTGAGATCATGACCTGAGCCGAAGGCAGACACTCTGACTGAGCCACCCAGGCACTTCATTATTCTAGTTTCTTTAGGTCATTGATTTTGTGACTATTTCTTTTCCTAAATAGATGTTTAGTCCTATAAATTTCCTCCCAGGTACTGCTTTATTGACATCTCACAAATCTTGATATGACGTAAATCCATTTTTATTCAGTTCAAAATACTAAAACACATCTTGTTTGATATATACTCAGCCCCTGAGTTACCCATATTACTTGATTTTGAAATATTTGTGGATTTTCTAGAGATCTTTCTGTTATTGATTTCTAATTCAATTCCATTGTTGTCAAAGAGCATACCTTGTATGGCTCAAATCCTTTTACATTTATTTAGAGTTATTCTATAGCCCAGAATATAATTTCTTTTGTTAAATGTTTTATGTGCACTTGAAAAGAATGTGTATTTTAATTATACCATGTTAAAGGAACATGATATCAACATGACTTGTCCCTGTTCATGTTAACCTTGATCACCTGGCTGAGGTGTCAGGTTTCTCTCAAGTTACTCTTTTCTCCCCCTTCTGTACTGTACTTTTTGGTAATGAAGTCTCTATGTGCAGCTCACACTTAAGGAATGCAGAGTTATGCTTCACCTCCTTGAAGGGTGTTACTTTTTTATTCAGTGTGGTGATCTATGTCTTCTATTTAAAAAAATTTTTTTTTTGAAGACTTTATTTATCCAACAGAGAGAGAGACAGAGAGAAGGGGAACACAAGCAGAGGGAGTGGGAGAGGGAGAAGCAGCCTCCCCGCTCAGCAGCCCCTAATGGGGGGCTTGATCCCAGGACCCTGAGATCAGGACCTGAGCCAAAGGCAGATGCCTGAGTCACCCAGATGCCCCTGTCTTTTATTTATATTTTATTTTTTAAAAAGTTTATTTACATAATCTCTGCACCCAACATGGGGGTTGAATTCATGACCCTGGGATCAAGATTCACATGCTTTTCCTATTGAGCCAAACAGGTGTCTCCACTGTCATGATTTCTTTTATTTATTTATTCTTAAAGATTTTATTTGTTTTGGGTGCACAAGCAGAGGGGATGGGCAGAGGCAGAGGGAGAAGGAGACTCCCCGCTGAGCAGGGAGCTGACAATGGACTTGATCCCAGGACCCCAGGATTATGACCTGAGCCTAATGCAGATGCTTCACCTACTGAGCCACCCAGGTGCCCCATCTCTGTCTTTTAATTGCATTGTTTAGACCCTTTGTATTTAAAGTAGTTGTTAACATGGTTGGGTTTAAATCTATAACCTTGCTATTTGTTTTCTGCTTTTCTCATCTGTTCATTGTTTGTTTTTTACCTTTTTTGGATCTGTCTTTGGATTTATTGACCATTTTT
The DNA here is from genome assembly GCF_022355385.1 of Mustela nigripes. NCBI lineage: Eukaryota > Metazoa > Chordata > Mammalia > Carnivora > Mustelidae > Mustela > Mustela nigripes. The sequence continues at coordinate 109,194,177 of NC_081569.1, forward strand.
CATCATTCTAATTTATATGCTTTTTTTTTGGCTTATTAGCTGTCATTCTTTTTTTTTTTTTAAAGATTTTATTTATTTATTTGACAGAGAGAGATCACAAGTAGGCAGAGAGGCAGACAGAGAGAGGACAGAGAGGCTCCCCACTGAGCAGAGAGCCCGATGCGGGACTCGATCCCAGGACCCTGAGATCCTGACCTGAGCTGAAGGCAGTGGCTTAACCCACTGAGCCACCGAGGCGCCCTAGCTGTCATTCTTTATTTTGTTATTTTAGTGGCTGCTTTAGGATTTGTAGTATACATCTTTAACTCATTACAGTTTACCTAAAGGTGTTATTATCCTACTTCATGTACAGTATGAACACCATGTTTATAATAGTACATTTCCATTACTCTCCTGGTAACCTTTTTGCTTTGTCATATATTTTATATTTTGTCTTTGATAGACCAACCCCATGCTACATTATTATTGTTTGAGTAGTCAGTTATTTTTAAATTTAAAACATTTTTAAGTTAAGCTCCTTTTTATTTTTTATTTTACTTTATTTATTTATTTTTTTTGAGAAAGCGAGAACACTCACACCTGTGTGTGAGTGGGGAGGGTCAGAAGGAGAGGGAAAGGGAGAGGGAGAGAGAAGAATCTTTTTTTTTTTTTTTAAAGATTTTATTTATTTATTTGACAGACAGAGATCACGAGTAGGTGGAGAGCGGGGGGGGGGGGGGAGAAGGCTCCCTGCTGAGCAGAGAGTGATGTGGGGCTCGATCCCAGGACCCTGGGATCATGACCTGAGCCAAAGGCAGAGGCTTTAACCCACTGAGCCACCCAGGCATCCGAGAGAGAAGAATGTTAAGCAGGTTTCACACTGGCATTGAGCCCCATGCAGGGGTTTAGCCCATGATGCTGAGATCATGACTTGAGCAGAAATGAAGAGTTGGACACTTAACCCACCACCAGGATCTCCTGAACAATCAGTTATTTATTTATTTTTTAAAGGTTTTATTTATTTATTTGTCAGAGAGAGAGAGAGAGAGGGAAAGAGAGAGCAAGCGAGAGCACACAAGCAGGGAAAGTGGCAGGCAGAGGGAGAAGCAGGCTCCCCACTGAGCAAGGAGCCCATTGGACTCTATCCCAGGACACTGGAATCATGACCTGACACAAAGGCAGATGCTTAACTGGCTGAGCCACCCAGGTGTCCCCAGTCAGTTCTTTTTGCAGTCAAATGCTCTATCCCTGAGCTATACCCCCTCCAGTCAGTTATTTTTTAAAGAGATCTAAATAATAAGGAAAAAATCATATATATACCCATTTAGCTCCACAGGTTATATTCTTGATTGTTGTATTGTTAAATGATAGTAAATCATAGATGTTGAGTTTATTGGATTCATCTATATATGTATGTATATAAAAAATACATTCTAACTTCTAACGTTAGAATAAACTTTGAAGAAGTAGTGAAATTCAGAAATCAGCGAAGTTCATTTTCTTAAACTCTGTTGAATCGCCGTTGAATAGGTCATTACTATAATAGAAAGATGGTTCAGGATACTGTAGAGTATTACAACATTCCAAACACCTGGGCTTGGAGAACTCACTAGACAGGCACTGATGAGTGTGCTGTGGTTCTTTTCTTTCCTCTGGGCAACATTAGGAAGGTGGATGGAGAGAAGGAATCAGCCCATCTGTGCTGATATTTTCCAGACCCTGAGAAACTTTGGAAGCATTTTTTTCTCTTGATGGTTTGTGAGATGAAAAAGTATGGTTGTATAGCTCCTCAGGTCAAGGCAACACATTTTTTAAAAATTTTACTGATTTTTTTTAAGAGCTTTTATTTATTTATTAGAGAGAGAGCAGGAGGAGGAGGAGAGGGAGAGGGACAGGCAGAGTCCATACTGAGCGGGGCAGGGGAGGGTCCTGGGAAGGGGAAAATGCGGGGTTCGACCCCGGGACCCTGAGATCATGACCTGAGCTGAAGGCAGACACTTAATTGACTGAGCCACCCCAGGTGCCCCGTCAAAGTAACAAATTTGAGAACAGTGAGCCTCAAGCTTCTGCTGGTCCAAGTCCCTATTGGATTGAAGACTCCAGTCTGATACGCAGTTCTTGGATCTCTCTAGAATTTGCCATCTACTTGTTACTCTGATTCCAGCTGACTTTTCCTTTTCCTTTGGGCACTGCCCATGTTTGCTGTTTGTCATCAGTGAGCAGCGCCTCTCTTTAAGATTTTCTCTTAAAATCTTTAAGATTTTATTTATTTATTTAACAGAGAGATCACAAGTAGGCAGAGAGGCCCGCAGAGAGAGAGAGGGAAGCAGGCTCCCCACTGAGCAGAGAGCCCAATGTGGGACTAGATCCCAGGATCCTGGGATCGTGACCTGAGCCTAAGGCAGAGGCTTTAACCCACTGAACTACCCAGGCGCCCTGGTCTAAATATTAATATACTGACGAAAACTCCACTATAAAGGAGGGGGAAAATCAATTCATTCTGTAAGTTAATTTATTTTGTGAATATTTATCGAGTCTGGGCTCTGGAACCTTGGTGAAAGTGTATGTCCCTTGCTCTTGGAAAGGCAACTGTCCAGTAGGAGAAAGGCCCACCAGCAGAGGAGCGTGCAGTCCTGTGCGGGTAACTGGTGATCACTATAATGCAGACCCCAACAGAGTGGTGGGAGTAAACTTAGAACAGGGCTTCTCTAAGTGTGTTCCCGGCACCAGCAGCATTAGACGTACTAAATCAGAAAGCTTGAGGCTAGAGCCCAGCCATCTGTGTTTAACAAGCTTTCCAAGTGATTATGATGTGTGTTCAAGTTCATGAATCACTGGCCTAGAGGATTAGATACCTCTGAGATTTTTTCCCCAGCTTCAAAATTCTATGAGTATTGATTTAGAAATGTGATTTTTACTCTATTGTCCTTTTTTTTTGCTTATGGTATAAACTGTATGAAAAGCATCGTCTTTGTTCCAACATGTGTTTTTATTACTCATTTCCCCCTCTTGTACCTCCTACTCATGATGAACTACAGTATCGGTGTTACTGATTCCTTATCATTTATCCCCATGTCTTTGCATCCTTCAAGATGATAGACTACAAAATGTGCAGCAAAATATCAGTCCATAAAATGAAATCCTTCCTTATTGACGTTAGCTCATTGATAATGAAGGATTTTCTTCCATTTCTTCTAGATTGGGAGCCGTGCTGAGGTGCTTTGGGTACGCAAGGTTGTATGTGCCTGTGTGTTTCCCAGCAGGCGTCATCACTTTCCTATGATGTTTGCCAGTGTGCATTTCAGACTTTCTAAGGTCAAGCCAAGTCTGATGGTCCTGTAGCCAGGGATGTCTAAGAGATTTATCACCCCATTGTACTTAAAGAGCAGTGTTGGCACTAATAAAATATCATGTAAAACATTAATTGTTATGTGGGTAAAACAGATTCAGAGTTATACCTGACACTGGAGTAGTAGTAAACTGGATTTAAAAAAAATATATTATGAAAAATTTCATATATATGCAAAAGCAGAGATAATAGTGAAATGAACTCCTGTGGAAATATTACTCGGTATCAGTAATGATCAAATCCTGTGAATGTGGCTTGACTTACACCCTCACCCATCCCCCCATGGGGGATTATTTTGAAGTAAATTCCACATATCATATTATTCACCCATAAATAATTAGATCTTAAATTATTTGAGCTATTAAGATGCTAGAGAGGGGGGTGCCTGGGTGGCTCAGTGGGTTAAGATGCTGGAGAGGAATGTGCAACTGAATTACAAGTAGACATTCCATGGTTACACATTTAATTATAGATAGAGTTTACTGGAAGTTGTTTACACAAAAGATAGTAAAACAAAACAGTGGTGTGGAGACATATACATATATTCCCGTTAAAATTCACTAATATTTTGGTTACAACTGAATACATTCTGTCAAAATATTTTATCAACCTTCATCATCATGATAGCAATCATGATAGAAAATCTACTTACAGACAATTTTCCAGAAGAATGAGGAAGACTATATACCCATATGTGCTGCGAGAATTGAAATCTCATGCTGGACAGGGAACCTTTAATTTGAAAGGCAGATTTTTGGGAAGGGAGGTATTATGAGAGTGTTTTGTAGACTTTTAGGCACATTTTTAATATATTTAAATTAAAAATTCTTATTCCTCATTTTATTTTATTTTATTTTATTTTATTTTTTAAAGATTTTATTTATTTATTTGACAGAGAGAAATTACAAGTACACTGAGAGGCAGGCAGAGAGAGAGAGAAGGAAGCAGGCTCCCTGCCGAGCAGAGAGCCCGATGTGGGACTCGATCCCAGGACCCTGAGATCATGACCTGAGCCGAAGGCAGCGGCTTAACCCACTGAGCCACCCAGGCGCCCCTCATTTTATTTTTTTTTTAAGATTTTATTTATTTGACAGAGATCACAAGTAGGCAGAGAGGCAGGCAGAGAGAGAGGAAGGGAAGGAGGCTCCTTGCAGAGCAGAGAGCCCAATGCGGGGCTCGATCCCAGGACTCTGAACTAAAAGCAGAGGCTTTAACCCACTGAGCCACTCAGGCACCCCTTATTCCTCATTTTAGCAGTTAATGTGGCTTTGTTTGAAAAGAAAAGGTATTTAACATTTAGGGATGAACAATACATCTTTAAAAGAAAAATGCTCTCATCTTAATCCATGTGCTACACACACCTCTTTTCATCAAGGTTAGAGATGACCTATTTAATTAGAGCTTGGGCTGAGAGATACTTCATGTTTGGGGGGTGGGTGATGTAGAATTAATCTACACAGACATACCACCACTTTTCTCCTACTCTGGCTTTCGAGTACAAGCCAGGGTGCCCTGAAGATAAAATTGATCCAGGCTATTATGGCTGGGATCTGTAGGTATGGCTGTTCTGTGTGATATCTTAAATAATGGGTCATACCATAAAACTTAGCTAATTTTCATTAACAGAAGATTTAATTACTCAGAAGTAATCTTTATCTTAAGTGTAAACTGAAACAAAATAAATAAAGACCATTTCCCATGCCCCCAAAACAAGTAATAAAGAAAAAAAACCCCAGAACTCAAACGAATCTAAGCTATTAGTACTATGGTGGGTGACACAGCCAACGTATGATGGGATCGTTTGGTAGAATAATGCATTGCTAGAGCTTTTTGTTCAAAATTTTGAGCAAGTGATTCAGAAAGAAAAAAAGAAAAAGGGGGTGCCTACTATAAATTGTTTTTAAGACTGTTAAAGGTGTGTTTTATTATCTGCATTTGTATGTTGACAAGAAAAATGGGTCACAAGTGTTCCCTTGAATGTCCTTTAGAGTCACTCATTTGATGACTCTGAGTAAGAACTTTTACTGTTAATAGACCTTTGTTTAAAAGAAAGTCTGTTACCTTTGTAGTCTTTGTACTTTCTTTCATTATAGGAAGCTTCAGCTTAGTTGCATAATAATTAATTTAATAGCTAGTGTTTAGTCCAGAACTGGTTATGATTCCTTCCAGGCCAGATGAAAAGAAATGCCAAAATGTTTATAACCACAGGTTGGTGATTTGGTGACAAGACTCTGTTAGTGATGGTTTCTGAGACTTGGAAAGTAAGCTTGCCCCTTTCATGAGTCATCGTGTCGTCTCCCAGTTGGCTGTATGTTTTCTTAGTAACTGCTGCCGATTTCAGGTTTGAGCAGGGCAAATATGTTTTGGAATGATCAACATACTCTTTCAGGTTATATATGCCTGTTAAACCTTATAAAGTTACTGTTAATGTTGTATGTTCCACAAAGAAGGGAAGATTTAATGGTCTTCCTGTCCTTGCCTTCCAAATTATTATTATTTTTTTCTGATTTGCTTTTTAGGGGCTTGGGGGTGGAGGTAGGAACAGAGAAAAATAAGTGAATCTGGGAGACTGTGGACCTGCTTGTGTATGACCCTGGATGAGAGCAGAACCAAAATGGCCTCCCTGTGCTGGTAGGATAAGACATAATTTACTGAAGTTCTGGCCTTGGCTATTCCCATGTGTGTAAGTACTAAAAGAACAAGTGGATTTTGGAAATGTCTGTGCCGTAGCGGAATGGTTAAGAGTATAGCTTCTGAAGTCAGACTGACCTTGGTTCAGATCCTGGCTTTGTCGTATACTAGCTCCGTCGCTTTGCACAAATGACATAACCTCTCTGAGTAGAGTTTTCTCATCTGTAACATGGAGGTCAATATACAATTTGCCTTAAAGAAGGGTGATGAATATTACTGAGATAATACACATAGTGGACAGTACGGTATTTATTGTTGCATACTGCACAATACATTGTAATCAATGCTAGCTGTTACATTGAGTTCATGGGTGGGGTGAACTAGGGGCTAAGTGACAGGTGTGGAGGTGGCAATAAGAAGTGATCAGATATGGCCCCTTTTCTTCAGGGACTGGGGGAGTTGGCTTCATGAACTAATTATTCTAGTATGATCCAGAATGAAAGAAATGGTAGCTGAAGTGAAGGCAATGTGCTGTGCGTGTGTAATATCAGTGGTAATTAATGCCTGGTTTGGGGAAGTTAGGGCTAGATTTGTAGCACATCGACCTTAAATTTGGGCCTATAGCCAGGCCCAGAATGCAGACGAGGGCTTTTGTGGATAGTGAATGGAGGAGAGCAGATTAGGCTGAAGAAGAGCACAGACTACAGGGCAGGAGTCGTGGCAAGATGCAGCGGGAGAGGTCTGGACAGATGTCTCGCGGTTAGATCTTGGGGACTTTTGAACATGTAAGTGGACCGTATTTTGTCAGTGGCGAACCACGTTTGGAGTGAGCTCTGTTCCATGATAATGTTTTGGAAGATGTTTTGGAGAGGCAGGGGGTTTCCTCTCCAGGGTGTTTTCAGAAATCCAGGTGAATGATGGAGAAATTCAGAGGACAGAGTCAGAGAGAATTAAAAGGAGATGGCAGAGAGAGAATTCTAAATTAGAGGTCAAAGAGAACGGTGCCGTTGGTGCCATTACTTGAGAGAGAACACAGGAAGGGGAAGGATAGGAGAGAATGGATGGTCTTGGTGGTAGGGTGGGCCTAGTGGGCTAATCTTTTGAGCCCAAAGATTAGTGGACATCTAGCTGGCAGCTGGATATTTAGTTCTGCAAGAAAGAAGCCAACCCTTACTATGCATCTGTCACGCCTCTGATTTATGCTAAGCATCTCCAAAACCCCCAAATCATTATTAGAAGCAGATGGTATTTTTACTGATGAAGAAATAGCTCAGCAGAAGCCTGATATCCTTTCAACATTTACCTTTGTTACAAAGCACTTCTCACTTTTATCTTTCTCTTCAGGCTCTTTGGAGCAAGAGGCCAGCGGGGGCTGGGAAGAATGAGTGCGTGATTTGCACATTCAGGCTCCTGTTACATGTGCTTTACCTTGAGGAGAGAGTAACCCTCTACCTGGGAGATTTCCCTTTGTTACCTGAAGAATGTCGAGGGAGTTCTATTTCCAATCTTCTTTCTCAAATTCTATTATTCCTTTCCTTTTAGAGCTGCTTGAAGGTTGAAGTCCCTCAGGATTTTTTTTTTTTTCCCTTCTTGTTCTGATGAAATGGACACATTTGGGTAGGAAAGGGTGAACATTTTTTTTTTTTTTTTAAGATTTTATTTATTGGGGTGCCTGGGTGGCTCAACCCGTAAGTGGCTGCCTTCTGCTCAGGTCATGATCCCAGTCTCCTGGGATCGAGCCCCACTTCATCGGGCGCCTAGCTCAGCGGGAAGCCTGCTTCTCCCTCTTCCACTCGCCCTGCTTGTGTTCCCTCTCTCACTGTCTCTCTCTCTGTCAAATTAATAAATAAAATCTTAAAAAAAAAAGATTTTAGGGGCGCCTGGGTGGCTCAGCGGGTTAAGCCTCTGCCTTGGGCTCAGGTCATGGTCCCAGGGTCCTGGGATCGAGCCGCAAATCATCGGGCTCCTTGCTCAGCAGGGAGCCTGCTTCTCCCCTTCTCTCTGCCTACTTGTGAGCTCTGTCAAATAAATAAATAAAATATTAAAAAAAAGATTTTATTATTTACTTGAGAGAGAGAAGGGGGGAGGGAGAGAGCACGCATGGCGGGGAGAGGCAAAGAGGAAGGAGAAAAGCAGGCTCAGGGTCAAGCAGGGAGCCCAGGGGGGGCTCCATCTGAGGACCCCGGGATAGCAACCTGAGCTGAAGGCAGATGCTTAGCCAACTGAGCCACCCAGGCGCCCCAGAGGATGACCAGTTTATAAAATAAGTCTTGTTTTAGTTGAGTTGGAGAGGGGTAGAGAGAATGATGGTCTTTTCCTTAATAGTGTCCCCTTCATTAGGTGATGAAATATGTAATTCTAATGTCAGGCTTGTGGGTGCAGGTTAAAAATTAAATCTGGCAAGACTTGGAGCATTTGTTTAAAATTTTTTTGGTGTGTTCTTACAAAAATGCAACAACACACATATTAAAAGGCAAAGCCCTTCCTCCTATTATTTTCACTTTCCATTCCTGCAGTCCCTGTCCCTAGAGATCATCACCGCGGACAATTCTGTGTTTATACCATTTGAATGTTTCCCAATACCCGGAACCCTGGCAATAATTAAGCAGAGTAGCTAGAATTTGTGCTTTTCCCTTTTCACCTAGATATTTGGAATCAGGGTTTATTATTGAGGTTTCATGGATATGGGTTCTTTATTCAAACTGTGTTCTGAAAGCCATATAAACATCAAATTTAACTTAAGTTAAAAACTATTGGATCATCTTTGGAATCAGTGACGTACCTATGATTAGAATTTAGAGACCTTGAGGTTATTTGTTGCTAAACCAGTTCTGTTAGTTAATTTATTACACAAGTTTGCCAGCTAGCTGCAACAGTGGGGGGGAAAAAAAACAACCTAAAACACAACAAAACAAAACGTGTTTCATCTTACTTATTTTAAAGAGGAGAAAGGGCATATTGAGCTGAAAATTTTAACTCACAAAGATCCTTTTTAGTTTGGTCACGATATTAGGCTGTTAATCACTTCCTATGTTGACTGCTCAGATAATATGTGCTTTGGTAAATTTCTCTAACAGAATCGTGGGATACGTGAGTAGTAGCTTAGCTCTGCCTTGCCCATTAGAAACTTTCTCTTAAGGACAGGGAGTGGAGCCTGCTTGTGTTCAAGCAAGTCTTGCCAATGACTTGCTGAATGGTCTTGGGCAAGTTACTTTACTTCTCTGTTCCTAAATGGGGTAGTGTTTATATTATGGACTTGTGAGGATGAGAAGAGATGGCACGTATAAAATATCTGACACAGAGATGCCTGGGTGGCTCAGTCAGTTAAGTCTTTGCCTCCAACTCAGTTCATGATCCTAGGGTCCTTGGATCGAGCCCCACGTTGGGCTCCTTGCTCAGCTGGGGGTCTGCTTCTCCCCCTCCTTCCTGCTCATGCTCTCTTTCACTATTTCTGTCTCTCTCAAACAAACAAACAAATAAATAAATAAATATTTTTTAAAAATCTGGCACAAATGAAGAACTAAATAAATCTAAACCATTCTTAGTAGTTTTGTCATTCTTTGAAAAAAGAGAATCTGTGATTTAGATCACCCCTGTAAGAAGAATTTTACTGTTCTCACTTTCAAGTTATGACAAAGGAGTATTCACTGCCACCTTACTTTCTTAGCGCTGTAGATTGTCAGAAGGAATGTGCAAATTGTGAGATATGCCCTTGAAACAGATACAAATCTACTTCTCTTAGTTGGTCAGCTTTGTAACGAAATAAATTGGAGGAGCTTCAGCCAAAGGATTACACAGAGATTTTGTTTTGTCTTAGTGGTCTTACTTCTCAAGATCTTTTGGTAGTTCTAGTTTGTTTTGGTCCACCTCAGAAAATATTGTGGGGCTCCTGGGTGGCTCAGTGGTTAAGCCTTACACTCAGGTCATGGTCTCAGGCTCCTGAGATTGGGCCCCACAGTGGGCTCTCTGCTCAGCAGGGAGCCCGCACCATCCCTCCAGC